>NW_025725584.1:300000-451275 GCF_021461395.2 Schistocerca americana | reverse complement strand
CCGCCCCTGGTGCTTTGTAATCAGGCCATCACCTGGACCACGACTGCTACCTACCTCGGGGTCATTCTCGATCGCACCCTGACATGGAAGCCTCACGTCACCGCTGTACACCGGAAGACATCTCAGAGGGCTGGGGCATTGTACCCCATGCTCAACGAAACTTCCTCGCTCCCTGTCGCCAACGGACTGCATATCTATCGCACGTGCATTCGTCCGGTTATGGACTATGCCTGTGAAGTCTGGGGCAATGCTGCCCCCTCCCATATTCAGAGGCTCCAGCAACTACAAAACAAGCTCTTGCGCCGAGTTTACCATGTGCCGCGTGATTTCCCTCATCGCCCCCTCCATCAGGCGGCTGAGGAACCCCTCGTCCGGGAGAGATTTAAAGACGCAGCGCGCCGGTTTTATACTGCCACCCGCACTTCAGACAATCCCCTCGTCCGGAGGTTAGGACGACATAATGACCATCACGACCACTACAGGCGGCCCGTTGCCCTGATCGAATAATCAGGTCAGCCCAGAAGACTCACCACCACTTCTTCCTCTCAGCGACTTCAAGATATCATACGCGCTGACCACCGCCAACCACACCCTGCAGCCTTGGTAGGAAATGCCTCTAGGTAAACCCTACGTTCACGATAGCCTGGGATGTTCCACACCCAGTCCAGACGAAAGGAGGCCGCGCGCGCCGGCACTCGCCGAGCGGCAGTCGAACGTTGAGCTAGTCTCCGTGCGTCTGTTACGCAAAGCCATAGGCCCCCGCTTGCACGGGTGACAATCCAGGTGCTTCTTCGGCTTCGCTTTTATTAAAGCGTTGACGGGTGCACACGTCGAAGCGCAGCACGGTCAGGCTGCACGATGAGCAAATTGTCGTGTGCGGTTTCAATCTGCGGTGACGATTCGGGGTCCCAGCAGCTCGCTGCTGGCGGCGTCGATGTCGTCTCCTCGATGTCGCGGGCCGCTTTTCCGGGCGGTTCGGGTACTTCTGCTGCCGCAGAGCCATGCTCTGCTCCCCCGAGTGTTAGGGACTCTGCAGGTCAGGGCCTGGTCACTGGCCAGTGTCCCGCGCCTGCCAGTTTGTTAGGGCCAAGCACAGCCGCCGGAAACCTAACGGTGTCGGCAACGAAGGCGGCGTCTGGCATACCCAAGGCAGCCCTCGACTTTGCTTCCACTTCCGCCCCCAACGAGATCAATAGGGCGCCTAACGCCGTCAAACAACAAACCAGCACTACGTCTTTCATTGTCAGTATGAGCAGCGCCACTAATTCCCCAAATCCAGACGTTGACAGACTACTACTAGAAAACGCACAGAATAACCTCCTCCCTTATCTTGCGTCCCGCAGGCGTGAAAAAGGGAATCGTCTCCCAGTAAAAATTCTCCCGAAACCCTCTTCCAAAGCCCAACCCAAACCTACCCGCAAAACCACTCCCAACCTCAAATCCACCCTCCCACCGTCCCCTAAAGTTAAACTTTCCAGGACCCAGAAAAAGAACCGAGGCAGGCGTAAAAACCTCGTAAAGCGACTCAAAGCTTCCAGCCAATCTCCGGAAGCTGAGAACAAACAAAAGGAACACGATTCCGAATCAGATAGCCCTCTGGTTATCGATGAGTCCAGGCAGGAGCAGGAAAACGAGATCGGGGAAACCGCTACTAGCGGTGAAGGTGACGGCTTTCAACTAGCCAGAAAAACCATCCGCCAACCCACACCCCCGCCGGCCACGGAAGCGGCACCAACATCTAACCGTTTTTCCGCCATAGACGACGAACCCACGACCAATGATGCGCCACTCCAACCACCAGTGGGCTCGCAGAAACGAGCATACCTCCCCCCAATCGTTGCTGAATTTGACAAGGACTACAAAGAGCTCTATGATCTAGTGAAGAGCGCAGTAGGTGATAGATTCAAAGCCAAACCGGCAGGGGGTGACAAAATAAAGCTCACCCTCCACTCCATGGACGAATACATGGCGGTAAAACAACTTTTGAGTGATAAGAAAGTTCCGCACTACACTTTCCCGACCGAAAGGATCAGGAACCTAAATATAGTTATCCGCGACCTACCGCGCAAACTATCGCCCTCAGCGATAAAAGAAGACCTGATCCGCCAAAATTTCGATGTTAAAACAGTCACACAAATGAAACCACCCGGTTCTAATAACAAGTGGCCCCTCTACCTCGCCGTAATGCCAGACATACCGATAAACAAAAAGCCTATGAGGAGTGTCCTGCAGATACCCATAACCACCGAACTGTTAAAAAAGAAAAATCGGTCTCAACAATGCTTTAGGTGCCAGGGACTGGGACATGTGGCCTCACACTGCGACATGCCTGTACGATGCAGGAAGTGTGCGGAGGGACACGACTCCAGGACCTGTCAAATTAAAATAGAAGACCCAAGAATAAAGTGTGCGCTATGCGGCGAAGGGCACACCGCCAGCTACCTGGGATGCAGGGTTCATAAGAACTACGCCCAACGCTATCGAGGCACGAATGCACCCCCAAACAAACCCCAAGCTAAACCCCCAAACCGACCTGAAATCACAAGACGAGATAGGCCGCCCTACAGAGGCAAATCCCGGGAGGTGACGACCGCCGCGACGTTCGCAAACATCGCGGCCGACACTGAGGCGCGCAGTAGCGCCCCTCTGCCGGCCGAGATGGGACCGGAATCTTGCGGCCGACGCTCCCCGGAAACAACCCAGGACACTCCTCTCCTTGACCAGATCCCTGACGACGGAGAATACCCTAGGGAAGTCCTAACCCCTGCCCCAAAGACCAGTCTGCGGCGGGCAGGGGGCGCGGACCGTCAGACCGCTGGCAGACATCCTGTCACTCAAAGTCTGAGCGAAGCTGCGCCCTCGCCCTCCACAGACGATCCTGTGCTGGGAGTCATGTCCCAAACTCTGAATCTTCTCGCGCAGATGATGCGGGAGATTCAGCAGCAAAATGCACAGATCCTCGCCGCCCTACAAGCAGCAGTTAAGCAGTCGCATCCCTCAGCGACTTCCCAAGCAACAACAACAGCCAAACATGGATAGACGCCCCCATATCCAAGGTCTGAAAATGTGCGTCTTTAACGCAGACGGCATCTTCAACCAAGTCATGGAGTTCCGAGAGCTCATGAAGGAGCTTAATATCGACGTTTGCATGATGTCAGAAACACACCTAAAACCGGGAGTAAAAGCGGCAGTCCCAAACTATAACAGTTACAGACGAGACAGGCCAACCGCAGGAGGCGGGGTGGCCATATACGTAAAGAGAGGGATCCCCCATCACCAGATATTCCCCCCAGCTACCCGCTCGTTAGAAACGGTAGCCGTGGAAATAGCCACAGTTACAGGCCCCCTCACAGTCGTTGCAGCTTACCGCCAACCGACCCCAACCTTAGATGAGGACGACATTCCCGCACTAGCACAAATCAGAGGCAAGCTCCTAATAGGAGGAGACCTCAATGCAAAACACGCAGACTGGCATTCTAGACTCACGACCAGAGCCGGTCGTCAACTGCAGCGACTCGCGCGAGACCACCAGTTCGACGTCTGGGGCCCTGAAGAGCCGACACACTTCCCTAAAAACGGAGGCCGGCCAGACGTCCTTGACATAGCTCTCACAAGGAGAATAACAGGCTTCGTGACTGCGAGAACAATAAATAGAATGTCCTCCGATCACAACCCAGTTATAATCGAGGTCGACGTGGGAGAAAGGGTAGCTCTCCCACAACACCAGGTGTCGAATAAGCACACGAACTGGGAGCACTTTCAGGTAAATGTCGCTTCTGAAATAGCTCGCGCCCCGCCTCCAACTGCAGATACTGCAGAACAGGCGCTTAAAGACCTCACCAACACGATCCTGCAGGCTGCTGAGGAGGCCACACCCCGGCAGCGGGAAGGCCCTCCTCCTCAAATACAACTCCCGGAGCACCTGCTTGCGCAAATTAGGCACAAAAACAGGGTCGCAAAAGAATGGAAAATAACAAGAAATCCGGCAACTAGGAGGCTGCTCAACCGTCTACAGAGAGAGTTGAAAGTAGCACTCAATGAGCACCGCAACCAGCAATGGTCTGCCCGCCTATCAGCCCTCAAAGTAGACGACAACAGCCTATGGCAAGCTACCAAGCAATTCACACGTACACGCGCGCGTATGCCACCTCTGCACGGCGAGCGTGGAAGCCTTGTCTTCAGCCCTGTCGACAAGGCCAACGCGCTCGCCGACTCGTTCGAACAACAGTTTCAACCAGCAGAGGCGCAGGACGAGGACCACGAAATCATAGTCCGTCAGCAGCTTGCAGTATTCCTTGCAGCTGAAGACGACGAGAATGAACACACTCCACTTTTCGCCCCAGAAGACGTGGCAAAAGTCATTAGGTCCCTGCCCAACAAAAAGGCCCCAGGCCACGACCGGCTCACAAACCAGTTAGTTAAGAACCTCCCGCCACTGGCAATCACACACATCGCGAACGTCTTCAACGAGATTACTCGATCCCGCGAGTTTCCAGCGTGCTGGAAACACGCGGAGGTGGTCGCGATAGCTAAACCCGGTAAGGACCCATTATTCCCACAGCACTACAGACCGATTAGTCTTCTGCCCACTCTCAGTAAAATCTACGAGCGCCTCCTAATCACACCTATTGAGCAACACATCTCCAGAGAGCAAGTTCTGCCTGATTTCCAGTTTGGATTCAGGCAGAAACACTCCGCCCCCCAACAGATCATGAGAGTTGTTGAAGCAGCCACCGAGGCCTTCAACCGCAGAAGCTACTGTGGGATAGTGCTACTTGATGTAGCCAAGGCCTTCGATTCCGTATGGCACAATGGGTTATTGTACAAACTATACACACAAGGCTTCCCCGGGACGATAGTAAAGCTGCTGAAAAGCTATCTCTCGAATAGGACATTTTCCGTCAGGGTTGACAACTCCCTGTCAACAAAAAGACGCATACGTGCAGGGGTGCCCCAGGGATCGGTGCTAGGGCCTGTCCTGTACAGCCTGTACACGGCAGACACACCCACCTCACCCCTGGTGCACACTGCACAATATGCAGATGATACAGCATTTTTCACCCGCAACCCAAACAGGGATCTGGTCACAAGACGCCTCCAAAGAGTTCTCAACGCCACAGAGGAATGGTCCAAAAGGTGGCGCATCACAATTAACAGCGGGAAAACGCAGGCAATTGTGATTACGCGCCGATTAGGACCGCGAGGACCACGCAGGCGACCACCCTTAAATCTAAGATTAAACGGCCAAGAACTCCCTTGGCGAAACACCGCAAAGTATCTAGGGGTGACCTTAGATAAGAGGCTGACATGGCAGGCGCACATCGATGACCTGCGCCGCCGAGCCAGCGCTCGCTTGAGCGTACTATACCCAGTCCTTAATACCAGTAGTGCGCTAACAGCAGACCTAGGAGTACGCATCTACTGCACCCTCATACGCCCCATAATGGAATACGCGTGCCCAGTATGGGGCTATGCGGCCAAGACGCACGTACTCAAACTCCAAAGGGTTCAAAATAGGGCCCTCAAACGAGCCTTACACCTCCCCTCCCGATTCCCCACAGACGACCTACACGCGTCTGCGGACGTAATTCGACTACAACAGCGCTTTGCTGACCTGGCTAAAGCGTTCTACGAAACAGCCAGCAGGTCAACAAACCCCCTCATCAATTCACTGGGTCAATATGACCCCACCATCAAGCGTCACAAAACTCCCAGGTCAATATTCTTTGACTGAACACACACTCGCCCACCATCACATCACCCTCTCTCAGCCCCCATCAACTCGCCAACATCATCACCCAAAAACCGCCATAGATCAGGCAGTACAAGATAAGTAGCAAATACGCACATAAACACACAAGACATACCGCAAAAGTAAAGACACAACACAACAATCACACATTCCCAATTCGAAGTAAATGTCCAAGGACAAACACTTCACCACTAGTCACCCTGAAGGCCAGGGTACAAAAGGTGCGAGCGCGCGGCTGCGCCGGCACGCACTCCGCTGCTCGACTCGCTGCCGCTCGCACCGGTCGTTTTCGTTTCCGTTTCGTGTGCACCGTCGCTAGCCCATCGCCATGTCCGGACGCGGAAAGGGAGGCAAAGTCAAGGGCAAGTCAAAGTCCCGCTCAAGCAGGGCTGGGCTCCAGTTCCCGGTCGGCAGAATCCACCGCCTCCTGCGCAAGGGAAACTACGCAGAGCGCGTCGGCGCCGGGGCGCCCGTCTACCTCGCCGCCGTCATGGAGTACCTCGCGGCTGAGGTGCTCGAGCTGGCCGGAAACGCGGCCCGCGACAACAAGAAGACGCGCATCATCCCGCGCCACCTGCAGCTTGCCATCCGCAACGACGAGGAGCTCAACAAGCTCCTGTCGGGCGTCACCATCGCACAGGGTGGTGTCCTGCCCAACATCCAGGCCGTCCTGCTGCCAAAGAAGACCGAGAAGAAGGCCTAAAGGAGGCCAGGCAATCGCAGCGCCGCGTGCTCCCCTGCACGCAACGCGCTTTGCCGGCTCGGCCCACAACAATCGGCCCTTTTCAGGGCCACCACACAAACCTACGTCCAAAGCAAAATTTCAGTCGTCCTCGCCGCACCTTGTTTTGTTTTAACTTTGCACTTTCACAGCACAGCCGCCGCCGGCGCACGTCCGCCATCTTGTCGTCCACACAGCCCGTGTGGCCCAACACACACACACACACACACACACACACACACACACACACACACACACATTTTGCACGGTCGCAGTCGCCTTCCAAACGACAACGGCAGCAATAATGACCATTGTTAAAGGGAGGCGTGTCGACACACCGCCCTCCACTCCCGCGCGCAACGGCCGTCGACACGAACGAAACAGCTGATCCGGCCGCCTATGCCCACACGCCTTGCCTCGGAAACCCCAACGCCGCCGCAAACACACAGAGCCAAACCACGCAAGCAAATAATCACCGCCTCTCGCACAACAACACACAGCCCGCCATCTCCGTCGCGATCGATACAAAGACACACAAACGAAGCAGCTCCACACACAGCCAGCCACATGACACGTTTCCTTTCCTTCTCCCCTCCCAGTCACATCACGTCGCTCAAACGGAAAGAAAGAAACAAAGAAAGAAAGAGAGAAAGAAACAAACAAACAACACAGCGCACACACGCAGCAGCAACAACACAGACTCTTTCGCACTTTTCAACTTCCGAACAGTGTGGTGGCCCTGAAAAGGGCCGTTTTCTAGTCTCTCCCACCCACAAGCACGGCCGCGGGAAGGCCAGCGCCCGCTGCGACGCAGCCTAACCGCCGAAACCGTACAGGGTGCGCCCCTGCCTCTTCAGGGCGTACACCACGTCCATGGCCGTCACAGTCTTGCGCTTGGCGTGCTCAGTGTACGTCACCGCGTCGCGGATCACGTTCTCCAGGAACACCTTCAGCACCCCGCGGGTCTCCTCGTAGATCAGACCAGAGATGCGCTTCACGCCGCCCCTGCGAGCCAGGCGGCGGATGGCGGGCTTCGTGATGCCCTGGATGTTGTCGCGCAACACCTTGCGGTGCCGCTTGGCGCCACCCTTGCCGAGCCCCTTTCCTCCCTTGCCGCGGCCTGTCATCCTTCCTTCCTCGGGCAAAGCAAAACGTGCACAAACAGCAGCTGCAGCGGCTGGCGAGTCGGCTACGGTCTGCGCCCGGCGCGCCCGCCGCCCCCCTATATAGACTCTGGCCCGCCCTCCCCCCACCACGCGCAACCGAGGGCATATAAGCGCAGCACGGAGGCGCGCGGGCCCGTTGTCAAGGCAGCACCGGACGCCGCGCCGCACCTAACCTCCACGCACGCCGCTCCGCTACCGCTATGGCCCGCACAAAGCAAACGGCCCGCAAGTCCACCGGCGGAAAGGCGCCGCGCAAACAGCTCGCCACCAAGGCGGCGAGGAAGAGCGCGCCCGCCACCGGAGGCGTCAAGAAGCCCCACCGCTACAGGCCGGGCACCGTCGCCCTGCGAGAAATCAGGCGCTACCAGAAGAGCACAGAGCTGCTCATCCGCAAGCTGCCATTCCAGCGCCTAGTGCGCGAGATCGCCCAGGACTTCAAGACCGACCTGCGCTTCCAGAGCTCCGCAGTCATGGCCCTGCAGGAGGCCAGCGAGGCCTACCTCGTCGGCCTCTTCGAAGACACCAACCTGTGCGCAATCCACGCCAAGCGCGTCACCATCATGCCCAAGGACATCCAGCTCGCGCGCCGCATCCGCGGCGAGCGCGCCTAAACCGCGCCGCGGCACCGCACCGCACAAACAAAAACGGCCCTTTTCAGGGCCACTAACATCTCTCCGTCGCGAGCAAACTTTGTCGGTCGCCTGCCTCTCGCCCCGCAACCCAAAAACAAAAACCGCCACTTCCCGTCCGTCCGCCACACCCGCTCACTCTGCCTGCCTGCCTGCCTGCCTGCCTGCTAGCAGCGCGCAACAATCACACATCATCCCTCCCCGGCGCTCCAAGCGCACAATACCCAACGGCCGACGTCACACCGCACGGGTGGCTGGCCGGCCGCCGCTTTCGTTTCGAAAACAAAAAACCCCGCACTCCACTCCGACGGCCAACGGCCAGGCAGGCGCGCTCGCTCGCTCTACACGCCACCGAAATCCCCGCCGACTCCTTCCACATCTCAACGTGCCCCCCGTTGCAAAACATAACACACACAAAGGAACAAAACAAAGACCAGACACGACTCGACAAGACAGACATCCGAGAAGAACGAACGCAGGCAAGCCAACCAACGTATTCAAACAAAACAACGTGACAGAAAACCAACCGTCGGCCGCCGCCACAAACACGGCGACAATCAACCACGACAACAACAACAACAACAACAACAACAACAACAACAACACCGCTTACCGCTACCGCCGCCCACACCCGCCACCGACCCCCGCAATCCAACCACCGCGGCACGCAAACAGCATCCCCACGGGCATACAGAAACGCCAGACAGACACCCACACCAAACGCAACACGACAATCAAAACCTTCCCCGACGTGCTTTGATGGCCCTGAGAAGGGCCGTTTTGGGCCGCGCGTCTCTTGCGCGCCACTAGACGACGACGGGGGGTGGGGACGACGGAGTCAAGCGCCAAACCCTTCCTTTCCCATCTCTTTCTCCTCTACTCTACTTCTTCTTCTTGGGCGAAGCCTTCGCCTTAGACGGCGTCGTCGCCTTCTTCGGGCGCGGCGCCTTCGGCTTCTTCGTCGGAACCTTGGCGGCCTTCTTCGCCTTCGACGGCGACTTGGCCTTGGCCGGCTTGGCCGCAGCCGCCTTCTTCGCACCCGCGGGAGCGGCCGACGCCGCAGACGCCTTCTTGGCGGCGCCCGCCTTCCGACCGGTCGCCGCCTTCACGCCACCAGCCTTCTTTGCGCCGGCCGCACGGGCGCCCTTCTTCTCCTTGCTGGCCGGAGCGGCGCGCTTCTTCTTGGCACCGCCAGCACGAGCCTTGCCGCCCTCGGCCGCCCCCCCGCCGCCGGCGCCGGCAAGCTTGAACGAGCCGGACGCGCCCTTCCCCTTCGTCTGCACCAGCTCGCCCGCCACGACGGCCGACTTGAGGTACTTCTTGATAAACGGCGCCAGCTTCTCCGCGTCCAGCTTGTAGTGCGCGGCTATGTACTTCTTGATCGCCTGCAGCGACGACCCGCCGCGCTCCTTCAGACTCTTGATGGCGGCCGTCACCATCTCAGAGGTGCGCGGGTGCGCAGGCTTGGCGCGCGGCTTCTTCGCAGACGACGCAGACTTGGCCTTCTTCGTAGTGCCGGTGGCGGCGGGTGCCGCAGCAGTCTCGTTCGTAGCCGCCTGATCTGCCATTTCGACGACGCGCGTAACACACAGCGAGAGCGAGAGCGAGCGGGACGGCAGGCACGCAAGCACAGCACAGCAGCGGAGCAGAGAATCACAAGGGCCCAGCCAGTGTCGCGGGCGGGCGCGGACGGCCGAGAGAGCGGCCGCCACTCTGCGCGCCGCCGCGCCGCGCCTCCCGCGCTTGCTACCGCCCAACGTCCGACAGCCTGTGCGGAGCAGCCCCAAACCTGTGCCACAACCGCCCGCGCCTTTCAAACCACCGAGGATGGGGCTACACACAGCCACACCACAGTCGCCAACCAGTCGCCACGGCAGCGCCGCAAACCACGGCCAAACTGCAGCTACCGCGCGCTACAGCCTGGGTCGGCCCGCCGAGAATCGCCGCCCCCGCCCAAATGCCGCCCCCACAGCCCCAGCCGACGACCCGACACAATGGCCAAACCTTCGGCAAAACTCCCACACCGTCGCCGCGGCAGCCCGGCCAGCGCGGCCGGCGCCACAGCCACACAAGCCGAGGCGTGCGGCGATGACGGCCGTGCAAACGCGCCTCCGCCGCCCCAACGCCTTCCGTCGCCCTCCCGCCGTTTCCCGATCGGCCCGCAGCCGTCGGGCCACATCGCGCGCCGTCCTCCTCCTCTCGCCCGCCAACATTCACAGCCGTTTCTCAACAATTGCCCGCCGCAAACGGACGCCGCCTGCGCAACAGGCGCCGCCGCCCCTCGCCGCTTCCGACCCAACCCCTCGACCGAGGCAAACCGCAATCCGAATCTACAGACCAACCCAATCTGCCGTCAGCACACACGCCAGCCGACCTTACACGTTACGCGTTACACATTACGTTTACACGTCTAGGTTAGGTTAGGTTAGGTTAGGTGGACATGGGTTAGGTTAAGGGGACTTGGGTTAGGTTAAGCGTCAAACTTAGGTTAAGCATTCAAACACGTCAGGCGTCAGAGGCTAGGCTAGGTTAGGTTAGGTTAGGTTAGGTTACACGTTAGGTTAAGGGGTCAGTGCTAGGTTAAGAAGCGTCAAACGTAGGTTAAAAAAGCGTTCAAACGTGAGGCGTGAGCCGGACAGCTTACCGTACGTAGACGTTAGGGGCTCACAGGCTGAGCTCACCTCGCCACACCACAGGTTAGGTTCGGTTCGCTCGGCTCAGCGTAAAGCGCCGAGGTCAGGGTTACGTTCGTTCACCTTCGGGCGCCACACTTTCGGTTGAAAGGTCGCGACGGGGCGACGTCGGCAGGCACGCCGCAAACGAACAAAAACGTACAGACGACGTCGAAAACCGCCGACAGACGGGGGAGCAGCACGACCACGACCAGATACCGAGCGCGAACGAGACACACGCGAACCACCCCCACCGGCCAAAGGGCACCACACAACAACCCAGAGCACCACGTGTCGACACCAGAGCAACCCGCCGCTCACGCGACATGGCTGGCACCGAAGGGCAACCGCCCGCAACTGCGCTTTCCGCGCCGGCCCGGATGCACGTCGTGCTACAACAACACCACTACCGTACACAGCCGCTGTTCACAACATCACTATCATGCGCGCCCGCGGCTCGCCGCCGTCGCAGTCGCAGCCCCAACGCCAGCACTTTCGCACCACCATTCACACGCACCGCAACACAGCTCGCCGACACAGCCGAACAAAACAAACACCACACAACAACAGCAACAACGCCGCCGCCTCTACTTGTGCCGGCGACCCACCCCGCCGATGGCGCACCTTTCGCCAGCCGGCAATCGACACACACGCACGCACGCACCCACCCACCCACCCACCCACCCACCCACCCCCCGGGGCCCAGTGCAAAAAAAAAACAAAACAAAAACAAAACAACACAAACGACACGGGAAGCGCACACCGCCACTTCGCGCGCACGCCACCAACCAGTTGTCGTCTCAAAATAACAAACACAAACAAAATAAACTAACAACTAGGGCAACACAAAACAAAAACGCCTCGCACGAACCGCCCACAAAAAGGACAAGCACACGCACAGCCTCTGCTGACGACCACGACGCAGCGGCACGCTGCTCCTGTCCCGCGCCCCGCGCCCCACTCGATTCACAACTCACGCGACACCGTCAACGACGGGCTCGCTTCCCGCAACCTACCACCTTTCCGCCACGACGCACAGCCCCAGCCCCACCCGACGACGCCCGTGGCAACGACTGCACTTTCACCACCGCCTCCCCCTTCCCCCCCAAAACACACACACACACACACACACACAGCCAAAAACGCACTCGCGACCCACACATGCACGTGCATCGGCACACGCCAACCAGTCAACGTCGACAACCACACGCAAGGCTCGAAACGAAACCGGCGTCCTTCCACGTTGCCATCAAGCTACGCGACACAAGACACAAGGAACCAACACAACAGCCGGCCCCACTAATTCCCACTCTCACGCCGCAAAAAGCACACCGAAACCGCCAAACGCACGCACATTCCCCTTCGCACTGACAACGACCGGCTCGCTACCACACACCTCTCGGCAGCCGTTTCACGCCAATTCGCCACACCGCCCACACAGTCGACAAGCGCCCGCCCTGTACGGCACACGCAACGACGCAGCGCAGCAAAGGGCGCCCGCAACACATACCTCTCCTCCCTCTCTCTCTCTCTCTCTCTCTCTCCGCCGCCCGACGCGCCAACCGCCACACCACACCGCCAGCCACTCGCAAATTGTGCACTGCCACCAGCCACACGTCCAACACGCCGCGCCGCCTCCGGCCACCAGCCAGGGGGCGCTCACGTCACCGACAACAGCGCGGCCCGCCGGGCCGGGCCGAACCGAACCGAACCGAGCCGCCGCTGCTCTGCACTCGGCACGGCCACACCCTGCTGCAGACGGGGCTCGTCTCTCTGTACGCGTCTGCCTGCGCATCAACACAACACGACCTTTTTTTTTTTCTCTCTCTCTACCGCCATCCCTTCTTCTCGCGTTTTACTCGTTGTTGCAGCAGCGGCGCACACCTACACATCCACAGCCCCAGCCGAGCCGGCCTCACCTCAGGGCCCGCCGCCAGCGTCTCCTCCTCGGGCACAGGTGCGGTGCTGTGGCCGCCCATCCAACCGCATTGCTGGCCGTCCAGCCACCAGGCGTTCCCACTGCCGCGAGCCACGCCGCGCACCGACCCTGCTGCAGAAAACGAAGCATAGCCAGAGACCGACCGATACACAAAGCAAGCCGTCGCCTCGCCTCTTGTCCTTCCTGCCTTCCTTCCGCCCCCGCCCTTCTCACACCACCGCCTCTCCACTTTCGCCCCCGCCTCCTTTTTTTTTTGTTTTTTTTTTTGTTTTCTTCTTTCTTTCTTTCTTTCTTTCTTTCTTTGGCCCTCTCTCTCTCCTTCCCGCCATGGCGGTTACGGCACCGCCTGCAGCGGCAGATTTTTTGCGCCCACACGCCTACTCCTACCACCATTAACCTTGCCCTGCCCATCAACGTCGCAGTCGAACCGACGCTTGCCAACACACTGCCCACGTTCCTTTCTCTTTTCGGCCTACGCCCATTACGCGCCGCCGCCACAGCACCTTCCCTTCCCACAACACACCGACGTCATCACACGCACCCAAAAAACAGGGGGCCACGACCGTGTTCCTCGCCCACTCCCATCCCGCACGGTACGCACATTCCCAACTACTACCGCGCACCCTCCCTTTCCAATCTGTGTGTCTCTGTGTCTGTGTCCTGTCCGCGCGTGACGCCTCTCAGCATCCGCCGTCCCCCGTCCCGTTTTCGCCCCCATGCCGTCGTCGCGCCGCCTCCTCCCCGTCCACCGCCGCCCCTGTCCGCCCCGCACCACACCATACACCGCTGCTTGTCCCGGCCGTTGCCACCAAAGGCGCCGACCGCAAACGCGCCACGCCGCAGCCCCCGTGCGTCTCGCGCTCGCTTGCATCTCCGTGCCGACGCTGCCTCTCTTCCCGCTCGCACTCGACCTCGACAACACAGTCTTTGGCTCCGCCACTGCGTGTTCCGGTGGTACGCACGCTGCAACACGTATGTATTCATTACCAGAGCGATGGCGAGGCATGACAGCATCTCTGTCTGACCAGAGAGTTATTTATCGTTGCTAGTCGGCGCTTGGACCGCGCCAGACGACAGTAGTGGCACGCACCGGGTCGCCAGGAACAGTTGTTATATATATTGTAGCGCGAGTCGGGAGAGGTAGTAGTCGGTCGACAGTAGTAGCGGGTGGACGGTTGTACTGAGCGGGCGTCGGCGGCGTGCTCTGCTCGTCTCGCGACTCTGGTCACGGTTCGGGACGATGTATAGTATATTGTGTTATAATCAAAAGGTAGTGTGAAGCTGCATTGCGCAAATCTGATAACGTATGTTCATTGTACTTATTTTGTTCAACAACAAAAGCCCCACTATTACTTTTTTCTAAAGTACCTTTTGTCTTTTAACGAAAAACATTCACTTTTTAAAGACTACTTCCTATGGCATTTCCCTCCAAGGAGTGCAATTAATTACCAGCCAGCACTCATTCATTGCACACAGCTGTGTAAGGGGTATCTACAATTGAGGAGCGGATATAAATGCAAATTTTTTTTTTTTTTTTTTTTTTGTGTGTGTTGTAACCTCCCCGCAAATTTTAAAATAATGGACAATGTTATTTACGGATGCTAATGGACATTGCGCTAATTGTAACCTCGCCCACAATGAGAGGTATTGAAAATGGCAACAAAAATGTGAAATTCGCAATCTGACTCAAATATAAATTCTTCACAACATTTAAAGTCCGTTCAGTGACAAGAAACTTCAATTAAACCGAAATATCGGTCTTTGGCCCTGTGCAAAACAATCAGAATTAAAGTCTTACCTCCGAATAAATGGATGTCACATTTCTGCTCTTGTTGTTGCGCAGCGCTTGGAGGAACTGCATTGCAAATAATAATATTCTCTTTTTTTGTGATTTTAGTGAAATTTTTCTTCAAAGAAGTGGAATGAAATGTGAAGTGCAACGAACTCTTTAGTTCAATAAAAAATTAAATGTTTGAAAAATGCTTTTGAAATAAACATTATTATTGGGGAACTTGTTGGAGAATAATTACAATAAATAAAATTTTTCATTATCTAATGATTATATTAATTAACAGTATACCTTATTCACCATCTTGACCAGTGTTGCCGACCGCCTACATCACACAACCGCACTCGGCTCCTACTACTGACCGACCGCTCTGCATGACGACTATTAGCGTACTGCACGCGACGACTACTGACAGAGTACAGCCCTCAACTACACAGAGCTACAGACTCGCAACGACTGACTGACTGACTGACTGAGAACCGCTCGCAACACTCGCGCAGTCCAGCGCAAACTCTCTGGTCACAGATGCTACAATGTCTCGCCATCGCTGCTATGTTACATACGTGTTTCAGTGTCTTTTTCATTGGGGTAACAATCTTTGGCTCTTTTTATTCTGAATACAGGGCCAAAGGTCAACGCTGCTGCCCTTATACAATTTATCAGGTTTCATTGTGTCTGTTGCAATGTTACATACGGTTCATTCTTTCATTAATATTATCGTTGGGTTTCTTTTGTAGGGACGTTAACATTCTGGCACATTTTTATTACCATCGGACTCTCTGCTATTTGTGCAGGGAGGTTATACCTGGGTCCATTTCCATTTCCATTTACATTTTAATATTGATAGACTTTTTGTTTTCTTTTTTGTTTCTTGTTGTTTTTCCTTCTTTTTTTTTTTTGTTTTGTTTTTCCCGCTCTCACCACCACCGCCGCATCACGCCTTCCGTTTTCTTGGTTTCTTTTCTGCTTCAACATCACCGCGCCCCATTTCCACACCACAGCCATCAGCCTCCAAGACGGGCAGGCGCAGTGTGCCATTTCCGGCGCACAAGCACACCCGTACGGTACTCTCCTCGCCCCCACGCCACCAACAACACAGCGACCACGCGGCTTTCAGGCATGGCACGGCACGGCACCGGCGAAATGCGCCGCCCCCGCCCCTCCGCGCATCCGTCCGTCTCGCCACGTTCACTGACAGCCGCGTCTGCGGCTACACCACGACAACCACAACACAACACCGCTCCCCTCCCTGGCAACTCATTGTTTTTCTCCTCCTCTTTTGCACAAACCACAACGCCGAGCACAGGCGCAAGCCACCCACACCGCGCCCCTCCCCGTCCCGTCTTTGGCCGCCGCTCCTCGTTTCCTCGTTTGCCCCCTCCCATCTCCCGAAATGCCATGCCAGCAGCGTTACGCATGCCCCTCCCCTGTCCACACAACACTACCGCCAAACGAACAGCCTTCCGGGCCACATGCAGGGCACGCCCACCTCCAAACACTGCCAATTCACGGACGCGCACACACACACACACACACACACACACACACACACACACACACACACACTCACTTTCTCGACACCTTTCTGTACGGAGGGTGCGTCATCTCGACCGTGACAGAGTGACGGCAACTATCGACGATCCATTTCCCCCCACTGGTAAAACATGTCCACTAACACCTACATACATCATTCAAGTACACAGACAATAGCATACACACAATGGGAGGGCACACGAACATGGACGGCACGGCACTGTCATACACTCTTCCTCAGAACCATATCAACAAACGTTACGTACATCCGGGAAAGCGAAAGCGAAAGCAAAGCCCAATGCAGCCGTCAAAGGTAACGTTCACCACGGCAGACACTTGCAGCCGCGCCGCCGTTATACGCATTTCAGTGCGGCTCCAATACGCCTCCGACACGGGAACGTTCCGTTGCTCTACGAATGCGTTTCTCCCCTTTTTCCCTTCCTCTCTCTTTTGCCCCCCCTCCTTGCACTCTTGCCTCATTCCTCACGTTCTGCCCACACATTCGACCGATCAAAGTCAACCTTTCGTTACCGTTCTCAGCGCGACGGTGTACAACAGTATGACGGGTGTGCCCAAGACTTCGGTTCAGTTGCGTGACGCCGGTCTATCGCGCCGATCGACAGTTACTCAGGGGGCGACGGATCGGACCACGTCACCGACACACAAAACACTTTCAAACAAACAAATACATACCGGATGGACACAGACAAACACGTGTACAGACATTCGCCAAACAAACGACGACGACCGCCGCCGCCGTCGTCGTCGTCGTCGTCGTCGTCGTCGTCGTCGTCGTCTAGCGTCGCGCTTACTGTACTGCACTGGACACGCGTGCATCTTGAATGACGACATCGGTGTGCGTGCGTCGTACGCAATCAGTCAGACACGGCTATCAAAAATCAGAGTCGAATGGTACATCATCGTGCGTGTCGCCGTACACGTACAGTACAATACAACAACAATGCGTCTTAATGGCACGTTCATTTCAACGTCACTCACACACCTCCACGCTGCAGTTACGTCGCACCATTGTCAAACTCGGCGTACAGCAAAGGGAATAGTGGGCGGCAAAGAAAAAAAAAACAAACCAAACAAAAACATTTCACATTTCACCCTCGCCATGTATGATGTGCAAAAAAAAAAAAAACAAACCCGCAAACGGCCGTCGTTACGGTGACACAAAAGTCGCCGATCGCACTGTCCCCCCTCGCAGACAGGTAACACACACCAACACCAACACCAATGGGTCAAAACCACTCCAACGAGGCGTGCCACCATTCCACGCCACGGCGACCAACCTCGTGGCCGTACCCCGCAACACGCTTTGACGCGCCCCCCCCACCCACAATCAAAATGCACACATACATCACAGCCGTCCACACAAACAACAACAACAACAACAACAACAATTCCGCCCTTCCCGCAAAAGGCAAGTTGGTGGCCCTGAAAAGGGCCGTTTTGCCGCTCTCGCAACGGAGGAGCCTTCTCCATCCTTCCTTCCTTCCATTCCAGAGCCACCTCCTTACTTGGAGCTCGTGTACTTGGTCACCGCCTTCGTGCCCTCGCTCACGGCGTGCTTGGCCAGCTCGCCAGGCAGCAACAGCCGCACAGCGGTCTGGATCTCGCGGGACGTGATGGTCGAGCGCTTGTTGTAGTGCGCCAGGCGAGAAGCCTCGGCCGCAATGCGCTCGAAAATGTCGTTCACGAAGCTGTTCATGATGCTCATCGCCTTCGACGAGATGCCCGTGTCAGGGTGCACCTGCTTCAGCACCTTGTAGATGTAGATGGCATAGCTCTCCTTCCTCTTGCGCTTCTTCTTCTTGTCGCCCTTCGAAATGTTCTTCTGCGCCTTGCCAGCCTTCTTGGCGGCCTTCCCGCTAGTCTTGGGCGGCATCTCGAACGAACGTACGGCAGCAGCAACACCAGTAGCAAGCGCTCCGCTCTAGTCAGCGTCTCCCCACACAGTGGCACCCGCCGCCAGCCGCCGCCGCACCTTTACCAGCTCGCCCTGTTGCGGCCGCCGACCAATGGGGCGCGCGCGCAACCGGCCGCCGCACCCGAGCCCATAAAGCACCCCCACCCCGGCTGCGCCGGCACTCAGCTGCCGACCGCCATCACTGCTGCAGTCCATGCAGCCCTCCGAAGTTTCCCCACTGCCACGGCGATCGCATCCGCTGGCCATGGCTCACAACCTTAGGCGCCACCAGACCTTCACGGCTGTAACGTGGAACGCGAATGGCCTCTTTCCTGCGCTTCTCGAATTCCGGCAGTTCCTCCAGGATTACAGCGTGGATGTGTGTCTCCTCACCGAGACCCATCTCAAGCCTGGACTTCGAGCGAACGCACCGAATTACGTCTGCTATCGCGACGACAGGCTGACGGCTGGCGGTGGGACAGCCATCTGTGTCAAGCGGACACTCCGACACTATCGTGTCCCTCTGCCGAGGTTGGACTCCTGTGAAGCCACGGCCGTTGCAGTGGAGACGTCCCTTGGAACGGTCATCTTTCTCTCCGTGTACCGTCCGCCACGAGGCCACCTCACCGTCCATGATGCTGACACTCTCCTTCGTGCTGGGGTCAAGCTCTTCCTCGCCGGAGACCTGAATGCCAAGCACCCGCTCTGGAATTCTCGGACGCTGAACGTCAGTGGGAGGCGGCTCTATCACGCCGCTGAGAGGGCACGAGCTTCTGTGTATGGACCTGCTGAGCCGACGCACTACCCTTCGAACGGCTCTGCTCCCGACGTTTTGGACATTTGTCTCGTCAAGGGTGTCGACTGGTTTGTCACCCCCGACGTTCTGCACGCCTTGAGCTCCGACCACTTGCCGGTGCTCTTTCGACTACATGTCACTCCGCTTCCACCAGCGGCGAAGCTCGACACCCGGAAGACCGACTGGCCGCGCTTCCGGCAGCTTGTTCTGCAACGCCTCCCAGATGAGTCACCTCCACTGGACACGGATGTTAATGCTGCTCTTCACACCCTGACTGCGGCTCTCACCACGGCTGTTGCTGACTCCACCCCGCCTCCACGGGTTTCTTCAGTGGCCGCTCCAGCACTCCCTGCCGACTTAAGGGACCTTATCCGAGAACGAAACCGTCTCAACAGAGTTTGGCATGAAACACGCCAGCCGGTGCTGAAGCGGCGCATCAATCATCTCCGCCGCGTCATCAAGGCTGCCCTTGCTGCTCACCGTATCCGCCGGTGGGAGGAGAAGCTTGCCTCAGTTGATCCTGGGGCCGACACGTGGGAGTTGGTCCGTTCCCTCACACGGCATCGCCCACACATGCCGCCGCTCACAACTACCGATGGACCTGCTTACACGCCCGCCGCTAAAGCCGAGGCCCTGGCGACGACTTTTGAGGCCAACTTCCGGCCCCTTGCGGCGCCGGTCGACAACGAGAACGTCCGCACAGTTGAGACCAGACTTGCTGCCTTCCTCCACGGCGACCACGGTGACGCCACCATTGTGCCAACGTCGGAAAGGGAGGTCACTGACCATCTTCGCCGGCTTCCCCAGACGAAGGCCCCGGGGCACGACAACGTTGACGGGAGAGTCCTCCGCATGCTGCCCAGGATTGCCATCCTGTACGTGGTCGCTCTCTTCAACGCCGTCTTTCACCAACTGCAGTACCCAGAAGCTTGGAAGAAGGCTGTCGTTGTGGCGGTCCCGAAGCCGGGCAAAAACAGGACAGTACCGGAGCATTATCGCCCCATTAGTCTCCTCCCGACGCTGAGCAAAGTTTTCGAGAGGATCCTCCTCTCTAGGTTCGGCCGGCTGCTTCACCAGGACAACATCATTCCTCGGGAACAGTTTGGCTTCCGCCAGCACCACTCCACCACCCAACAGTTGCTCCGCGTCGTCGAGGAGGCGACACTGGCGTTCAACAATCGGGAGTTTTGCGGCCTTGTCTTGCTTGATGTGTCCAAGGCCTTTGACACCGTCTGGCACCACGGCCTGCTCTTCAAGTTGTTCCATCTCGGCATCCCTTCGTGCTTCGTCCGCCTACTTGGCACCTACCTTGAGGGCCGTACATTTGTCGTCCGAGTTGGCAGCACGACTTCCTCTGTTCGCCCGGTCCTTGCTGGAGTGCCACAAGGGAGTGTTCTGGGACCGATATTGTATGCTGTCTACACCTCTGACCTGCCGATTTCCCCGAGGGTTGGTCGTGCCATCTATGCTGATGACACGGCCCTTTTCTCGCGCCATCGCAACATCGACGCCGTCCTCCGACGTCTGCAAGCTGCTCTGCAGGACCTCGAGCGCTGGGCCGCCGACTGGCGGATCGGCTTCAACGCCACCAAATCTCAGGCGATGCTCCTCACTCGCCGTCTCCCACCTGACGTGCCGCCCCTGGTGCTTTGTAATCAGGCCATCACCTGGACTGCTACCTACCTCGGGGTCATTCTCGATCGCACCCTGACATGGAAGCCTCACGTCACCGCTGTACACCGGAAGACATCTCAGAGGGCTGGGGCATTGTACCCCATGCTCAACGAAACTTCCTCGCTCCCTGTCGCCAACGGACTGCATATCTATCGCACGTGCATTCGTCCGGTTATGGACTATGCCTGTGAAGTCTGGGGCAATGCTGCCCCCTCCCATATTCAGAGGCTCCAGCAACTACAAAACAAGCTCTTGCGCCGAGTTTACCATGTGCCGCGTGATTTCCCTCATCGCCCCCTCCATCAGGCGGCTGAGGAACCCCTCGTCCGGGAGAGATTTAAAGACGCAGCGCGCCGGTTTTATACTGCCACCCGCACTTCAGACAATCCCCTCGTCCGGAGGTTAGGACGACATAATGACCATCACGACCACTACAGGCGGCCCGTTGCCCTGATCGAATAATCAGGTCAGCCCAGAAGACTCACCACCACTTCTTCCTCTCAGCGACTTCAAGATATCATACGCGCTGACCACCGCCAACCACACCCTGCAGCCTTGGTAGGAAATGCCTCTAGGTAAACCCTACGTTCACGATAGCCTGGGATGTTCCACACCCAGTCCAGACGAAAGGAGGCCGCGCGCGCCGGCACTCGCCGAGCGGCAGTCGAACGTTGAGCTAGTCTCCGTGCGTCTGTTACGCAAAGCCATAGGCCCCCGCTTGCACGGGTGACAATCCAGGTGCTTCTTCGGCTTCGCTTTTATTAAAGCGTTGACGGGTGTACACGTCGAAGCGCAGCACGGTCAGGCTGCACGATGAGCAAATTGTCGTGTGCGGTTTCAATCTGCGGTGACGATTCGGGGTCCCAGCAGCTCGCTGCTGGCGGCGTCGATGTCGTCTCCTCGATGTCGCGGGCCGCTTTTCCGGGCGGTTCGGGTACTTCTGCTGCCGCAGAGCCATGCTCTGCTCCCCCGAGTGTTAGGGACTCTGCAGGTCAGGGCCTGGTCACTGGCCAGTGTCCCGCGCCTGCCAGTTTGTTAGGGCCAAGCACAGCCGCCGGAAACCTAACGGTGTCGGCAACGAAGGCGGCGTCTGGCATACCCAAGGCAGCCCTCGACTTTGCTTCCACTTCCGCCCCCAACGAGATCAATAGGGCGCCTAACGCCGTCAAACAACAAACCAGCACTACGTCTTTCATTGTCAGTATGAGCAGCGCCACTAATTCCCCAAATCCAGACGTTGACAGACTACTACTAGAAAACGCACAGAATAACCTCCTCCCTTATCTTGCGTCCCGCAGGCGTGAAAAAGGGAATCGTCTCCCAGTAAAAATTCTCCCGAAACCCTCTTCCAAAGCCCAACCCAAACCTACCCGCAAAACCACTCCCAACCTCAAATCCACCCTCCCACCGTCCCCTAAAGTTAAACTTTCCAGGACCCAGAAAAAGAACCGAGGCAGGCGTAAAAACCTCGTAAAGCGACTCAAAGCTTCCAGCCAATCTCCGGAAGCTGAGAACAAACAAAAGGAACACGATTCCGAATCAGATAGCCCTCTGGTTATCGATGAGTCCAGGCAGGAGCAGGAAAACGAGATCGGGGAAACCGCTACTAGCGGTGAAGGTGACGGCTTTCAACTAGCCAGAAAAACCATCCGCCAACCCACACCCCCGCCGGCCACGGAAGCGGCACCAACATCTAACCGTTTTTCCGCCATAGACGACGAACCCACGACCAATGATGCGCCACTCCAACCACCAGTGGGCTCGCAGAAACGAGCATACCTCCCCCCAATCGTTGCTGAATTTGACAAGGACTACAAAGAGCTCTATGATCTAGTGAAGAGCGCAGTAGGTGATAGATTCAAAGCCAAACCGGCAGGGGGTGACAAAATAAAGCTCACCCTCCACTCCATGGACGAATACATGGCGGTAAAACAACTTTTGAGTGATAAGAAAGTTCCGCACTACACTTTCCCGACCGAAAGGATCAGGAACCTAAATATAGTTATCCGCGACCTACCGCGCAAACTATCGCCCTCAGCGATAAAAGAAGACCTGATCCGCCAAAATTTCGATGTTAAAACAGTCACACAAATGAAACCACCCGGTTCTAATAACAAGTGGCCCCTCTACCTCGCCGTAATGCCAGACATACCGATAAACAAAAAGCCTATGAGGAGTGTCCTGCAGATACCCATAACCACCGAACTGTTAAAAAAGAAAAATCGGTCTCAACAATGCTTTAGGTGCCAGGGACTGGGACATGTGGCCTCACACTGCGACATGCCTGTACGATGCAGGAAGTGTGCGGAGGGACACGACTCCAGGACCTGTCAAATTAAAATAGAAGACCCAAGAATAAAGTGTGCGCTATGCGGCGAAGGGCACACCGCCAGCTACCTGGGATGCAGGGTTCATAAGAACTACGCCCAACGCTATCGAGGCACGAATGCACCCCCAAACAAACCCCAAGCTAAACCCCCAAACCGACCTGAAATCACAAGACGAGATAGGCCGCCCTACAGAGGCAAATCCCGGGAGGTGACGACCGCCGCGACGTTCGCAAACATCGCGGCCGACACTGAGGCGCGCAGTAGCGCCCCTCTGCCGGCCGAGATGGGACCGGAATCTTGCGGCCGACGCTCCCCGGAAACAACCCAGGACACTCCTCTCCTTGACCAGATCCCTGACGACGGAGAATACCCTAGGGAAGTCCTAACCCCTGCCCCAAAGACCAGTCTGCGGCGGGCAGGGGGCGCGGACCGTCAGACCGCTGGCAGACATCCTGTCACTCAAAGTCTGAGCGAAGCTGCGCCCTCGCCCTCCACAGACGATCCTGTGCTGGGAGTCATGTCCCAAACTCTGAATCTTCTCGCGCAGATGATGCGGGAGATTCAGCAGCAAAATGCACAGATCCTCGCCGCCCTACAAGCAGCAGTTAAGCAGTCGCATCCCTCAGCGACTTCCCAAGCAACAACAACAGCCAAACATGGATAGACGCCCCCATATCCAAGGTCTGAAAATGTGCGTCTTTAACGCAGACGGCATCTTCAACCAAGTCATGGAGTTCCGAGAGCTCATGAAGGAGCTTAATATCGACGTTTGCATGATGTCAGAAACACACCTAAAACCGGGAGTAAAAGCGGCAGTCCCAAACTATAACAGTTACAGACGAGACAGGCCAACCGCAGGAGGCGGGGTGGCCATATACGTAAAGAGAGGGATCCCCCATCACCAGATATTCCCCCCAGCTACCCGCTCGTTAGAAACGGTAGCCGTGGAAATAGCCACAGTTACAGGCCCCCTCACAGTCGTTGCAGCTTACCGCCAACCGACCCCAACCTTAGATGAGGACGACATTCCCGCACTAGCACAAATCAGAGGCAAGCTCCTAATAGGAGGAGACCTCAATGCAAAACACGCAGACTGGCATTCTAGACTCACGACCAGAGCCGGTCGTCAACTGCAGCGACTCGCGCGAGACCACCAGTTCGACGTCTGGGGCCCTGAAGAGCCGACACACTTCCCTAAAAACGGAGGCCGGCCAGACGTCCTTGACATAGCTCTCACAAGGAGAATAACAGGCTTCGTGACTGCGAGAACAATAAATAGAATGTCCTCCGATCACAACCCAGTTATAATCGAGGTCGACGTGGGAGAAAGGGTAGCTCTCCCACAACACCAGGTGTCGAATAAGCACACGAACTGGGAGCACTTTCAGGTAAATGTCGCTTCTGAAATAGCTCGCGCCCCGCCTCCAACTGCAGATACTGCAGAACAGGCGCTTAAAGACCTCACCAACACGATCCTGCAGGCTGCTGAGGAGGCCACACCCCGGCAGCGGGAAGGCCCTCCTCCTCAAATACAACTCCCGGAGCACCTGCTTGCGCAAATTAGGCACAAAAACAGGGTCGCAAAAGAATGGAAAATAACAAGAAATCCGGCAACTAGGAGGCTGCTCAACCGTCTACAGAGAGAGTTGAAAGTAGCACTCAATGAGCACCGCAACCAGCAATGGTCTGCCCGCCTATCAGCCCTCAAAGTAGACGACAACAGCCTATGGCAAGCTACCAAGCAATTCACACGTACACGCGCGCGTATGCCACCTCTGCACGGCGAGCGTGGAAGCCTTGTCTTCAGCCCTGTCGACAAGGCCAACGCGCTCGCCGACTCGTTCGAACAACAGTTTCAACCAGCAGAGGCGCAGGACGAGGACCACGAAATCATAGTCCGTCAGCAGCTTGCAGTATTCCTTGCAGCTGAAGACGACGAGAATGAACACACTCCACTTTTCGCCCCAGAAGACGTGGCAAAAGTCATTAGGTCCCTGCCCAACAAAAAGGCCCCAGGCCACGACCGGCTCACAAACCAGTTAGTTAAGAACCTCCCGCCACTGGCAATCACACACATCGCGAACGTCTTCAACGAGATTACTCGATCCCGCGAGTTTCCAGCGTGCTGGAAACACGCGGAGGTGGTCGCGATAGCTAAACCCGGTAAGGACCCATTATTCCCACAGCACTACAGACCGATTAGTCTTCTGCCCACTCTCAGTAAAATCTACGAGCGCCTCCTAATCACACCTATTGAGCAACACATCTCCAGAGAGCAAGTTCTGCCTGATTTCCAGTTTGGATTCAGGCAGAAACACTCCGCCCCCCAACAGATCATGAGAGTTGTTGAAGCAGCCACCGAGGCCTTCAACCGCAGAAGCTACTGTGGGATAGTGCTACTTGATGTAGCCAAGGCCTTCGATTCCGTATGGCACAATGGGTTATTGTACAAACTATACACACAAGGCTTCCCCGGGACGATAGTAAAGCTGCTGAAAAGCTATCTCTCGAATAGGACATTTTCCGTCAGGGTTGACAACTCCCTGTCAACAAAAAGACGCATACGTGCAGGGGTGCCCCAGGGATCGGTGCTAGGGCCTGTCCTGTACAGCCTGTACACGGCAGACACACCCACCTCACCCCTGGTGCACACTGCACAATATGCAGATGATACAGCATTTTTCACCCGCAACCCAAACAGGGATCTGGTCACAAGACGCCTCCAAAGAGTTCTCAACGCCACAGAGGAATGGTCCAAAAGGTGGCGCATCACAATTAACAGCGGGAAAACGCAGGCAATTGTGATTACGCGCCGATTAGGACCGCGAGGACCACGCAGGCGACCACCCTTAAATCTAAGATTAAACGGCCAAGAACTCCCTTGGCGAAACACCGCAAAGTATCTAGGGGTGACCTTAGATAAGAGGCTGACATGGCAGGCGCACATCGATGACCTGCGCCGCCGAGCCAGCGCTCGCTTGAGCGTACTATACCCAGTCCTTAATACCAGTAGTGCGCTAACAGCAGACCTAGGAGTACGCATCTACTGCACCCTCATACGCCCCATAATGGAATACGCGTGCCCAGTATGGGGCTATGCGGCCAAGACGCACGTACTCAAACTCCAAAGGGTTCAAAATAGGGCCCTCAAACGAGCCTTACACCTCCCCTCCCGATTCCCCACAGACGACCTACACGCGTCTGCGGACGTAATTCGACTACAACAGCGCTTTGCTGACCTGGCTAAAGCGTTCTACGAAACAGCCAGCAGGTCAACAAACCCCCTCATCAATTCACTGGGTCAATATGACCCCACCATCAAGCGCCACAAAACTCCCAGGTCAATATTCTTTGACTGAACACACACTCGCCCACCATCACATCACCCTCTCTCAGCCCCCATCAACTCGCCAACATCATCACCCAAAAACCGCCATAGATCAGGCAGTACAAGATAAGTAGCAAATACGCACATAAACACACAAGACATACCGCAAAAGTAAAGACACAACACAACAATCACACATTCCCAATTCGAAGTAAATGTCCAAGGACAAACACTTCACCACTAGTCACCCTGAAGGCCAGGGTACAAAAGGTGCGAGCGCGCGGCTGCGCCGGCACGCACTCCGCTGCTCGACTCGCTGCCGCTCGCACCGGTCGTTTTCGTTTCCGTTTCGTGTGCACCGTCGCTAGCCCATCGCCATGTCCGGACGCGGAAAGGGAGGCAAAGTCAAGGGCAAGTCAAAGTCCCGCTCAAGCAGGGCTGGGCTCCAGTTCCCGGTCGGCAGAATCCACCGCCTCCTGCGCAAGGGAAACTACGCAGAGCGCGTCGGCGCCGGGGCGCCCGTCTACCTCGCCGCCGTCATGGAGTACCTCGCGGCTGAGGTGCTCGAGCTGGCCGGAAACGCGGCCCGCGACAACAAGAAGACGCGCATCATCCCGCGCCACCTGCAGCTTGCCATCCGCAACGACGAGGAGCTCAACAAGCTCCTGTCGGGCGTCACCATCGCACAGGGTGGTGTCCTGCCCAACATCCAGGCCGTCCTGCTGCCAAAGAAGACCGAGAAGAAGGCCTAAAGGAGGCCAGGCAATCGCAGCGCCGCGTGCTCCCCTGCACGCAACGCGCTTTGCCGGCTCGGCCCACAACAATCGGCCCTTTTCAGGGCCACCACACAAACCTACGTCCAAAGCAAAATTTCAGTCGTCCTCGCCGCACCTTGTTTTGTTTTAACTTTGCACTTTCACAGCACAGCCGCCGCCGGCGCACGTCCGCCATCTTGTCGTCCACACAGCCCGTGTGGCCCAACACACACACACACACACACACACACACACACACACACACACACACATTTTGCACGGTCGCAGTCGCCTTCCAAACGACAACGGCAGCAATAATGACCATTGTTAAAGGGAGGCGTGTCGACACACCGCCCTCCACTCCCGCGCGCAACGGCCGTCGACACGAACGAAACAGCTGATCCGGCCGCCTATGCCCACACGCCTTGCCTCGGAAACCCCAACGCCGCCGCAAACACACAGAGCCAAACCACGCAAGCAAATAATCACCGCCTCTCGCACAACAACACACAGCCCGCCATCTCCGTCGCGATCGATACAAAGACACACAAACGAAGCAGCTCCACACACAGCCAGCCACATGACACGTTTCCTTTCCTTCTCCCCTCCCAGTCACATCACGTCGCTCAAACGGAAAGAAAGAAACAAAGAAAGAAAGAGAGAAAGAAACAAACAAACAACACAGCGCACACACGCAGCAGCAACAACACAGACTCTTTCGCACTTTTCAACTTCCGAACAGTGTGGTGGCCCTGAAAAGGGCCGTTTTCTAGTCTCTCCCACCCACAAGCACGGCCGCGGGAAGGCCAGCGCCCGCTGCGACGCAGCCTAACCGCCGAAACCGTACAGGGTGCGCCCCTGCCTCTTCAGGGCGTACACCACGTCCATGGCCGTCACAGTCTTGCGCTTGGCGTGCTCAGTGTACGTCACCGCGTCGCGGATCACGTTCTCCAGGAACACCTTCAGCACCCCGCGGGTCTCCTCGTAGATCAGACCAGAGATGCGCTTCACGCCGCCCCTGCGAGCCAGGCGGCGGATGGCGGGCTTCGTGATGCCCTGGATGTTGTCGCGCAACACCTTGCGGTGCCGCTTGGCGCCACCCTTGCCGAGCCCCTTTCCTCCCTTGCCGCGGCCTGTCATCCTTCCTTCCTCGGGCAAAGCAAAACGTGCACAAACAGCAGCTGCAGCGGCTGGCGAGTCGGCTACGGTCTGCGCCCGGCGCGCCCGCCGCCCCCCTATATAGACTCTGGCCCGCCCTCCCCCCACCACGCGCAACCGAGGGCATATAAGCGCAGCACGGAGGCGCGCGGGCCCGTTGTCAAGGCAGCACCGGACGCCGCGCCGCACCTAACCTCCACGCACGCCGCTCCGCTACCGCTATGGCCCGCACAAAGCAAACGGCCCGCAAGTCCACCGGCGGAAAGGCGCCGCGCAAACAGCTCGCCACCAAGGCGGCGAGGAAGAGCGCGCCCGCCACCGGAGGCGTCAAGAAGCCCCACCGCTACAGGCCGGGCACCGTCGCCCTGCGAGAAATCAGGCGCTACCAGAAGAGCACAGAGCTGCTCATCCGCAAGCTGCCATTCCAGCGCCTAGTGCGCGAGATCGCCCAGGACTTCAAGACCGACCTGCGCTTCCAGAGCTCCGCAGTCATGGCCCTGCAGGAGGCCAGCGAGGCCTACCTCGTCGGCCTCTTCGAAGACACCAACCTGTGCGCAATCCACGCCAAGCGCGTCACCATCATGCCCAAGGACATCCAGCTCGCGCGCCGCATCCGCGGCGAGCGCGCCTAAACCGCGCCGCGGCACCGCACCGCACAAACAAAAACGGCCCTTTTCAGGGCCACTAACATCTCTCCGTCGCGAGCAAACTTTGTCGGTCGCCTGCCTCTCGCCCCGCAACCCAAAAACAAAAACCGCCACTTCCCGTCCGTCCGCCACACCCGCTCACTCTGCCTGCCTGCCTGCCTGCCTGCCTGCTAGCAGCGCGCAACAATCACACATCATCCCTCCCCGGCGCTCCAAGCGCACAATACCCAACGGCCGACGTCACACCGCACGGGTGGCTGGCCGGCCGCCGCTTTCGTTTCGAAAACAAAAAACCCCGCACTCCACTCCGACGGCCAACGGCCAGGCAGGCGCGCTCGCTCGCTCTACACGCCACCGAAATCCCCGCCGACTCCTTCCACATCTCAACGTGCCCCCCGTTGCAAAACATAACACACACAAAGGAACAAAACAAAGACCAGACACGACTCGACAAGACAGACATCCGAGAAGAACGAACGCAGGCAAGCCAACCAACGTATTCAAACAAAACAACGTGACAGAAAACCAACCGTCGGCCGCCGCCACAAACACGGCGACAATCAACCACGACAACAACAACAACAACAACAACAACAACAACAACAACACCGCTTACCGCTACCGCCGCCCACACCCGCCACCGACCCCCGCAATCCAACCACCGCGGCACGCAAACAGCATCCCCACGGGCATACAGAAACGCCAGACAGACACCCACACCAAACGCAACACGACAATCAAAACCTTCCCCGACGTGCTTTGATGGCCCTGAGAAGGGCCGTTTTGGGCCGCGCGTCTCTTGCGCGCCACTAGACGACGACGGGGGGTGGGGACGACGGAGTCAAGCGCCAAACCCTTCCTTTCCCATCTCTTTCTCCTCTACTCTACTTCTTCTTCTTGGGCGAAGCCTTCGCCTTAGACGGCGTCGTCGCCTTCTTCGGGCGCGGCGCCTTCGGCTTCTTCGTCGGAACCTTGGCGGCCTTCTTCGCCTTCGACGGCGACTTGGCCTTGGCCGGCTTGGCCGCAGCCGCCTTCTTCGCACCCGCGGGAGCGGCCGACGCCGCAGACGCCTTCTTGGCGGCGCCCGCCTTCCGACCGGTCGCCGCCTTCACGCCACCAGCCTTCTTTGCGCCGGCCGCACGGGCGCCCTTCTTCTCCTTGCTGGCCGGAGCGGCGCGCTTCTTCTTGGCACCGCCAGCACGAGCCTTGCCGCCCTCGGCCGCCCCCCCGCCGCCGGCGCCGGCAAGCTTGAACGAGCCGGACGCGCCCTTCCCCTTCGTCTGCACCAGCTCGCCCGCCACGACGGCCGACTTGAGGTACTTCTTGATAAACGGCGCCAGCTTCTCCGCGTCCAGCTTGTAGTGCGCGGCTATGTACTTCTTGATCGCCTGCAGCGACGACCCGCCGCGCTCCTTCAGACTCTTGATGGCGGCCGTCACCATCTCAGAGGTGCGCGGGTGCGCAGGCTTGGCGCGCGGCTTCTTCGCAGACGACGCAGACTTGGCCTTCTTCGTAGTGCCGGTGGCGGCGGGTGCCGCAGCAGTCTCGTTCGTAGCCGCCTGATCTGCCATTTCGACGACGCGCGTAACACACAGCGAGAGCGAGAGCGAGCGGGACGGCAGGCACGCAAGCACAGCACAGCAGCGGAGCAGAGAATCACAAGGGCCCAGCCAGTGTCGCGGGCGGGCGCGGACGGCCGAGAGAGCGGCCGCCACTCTGCGCGCCGCCGCGCCGCGCCTCCCGCGCTTGCTACCGCCCAACGTCCGACAGCCTGTGCGGAGCAGCCCCAAACCTGCGCCACAACCGCCCGCGCCTTTCAAACCACCGAGGATGGGGCTACACACAGCCACACCACAGTCGCCAACCAGTCGCCACGGCAGCGCCGCAAACCACGGCCAAACTGCAGCTACCGCGCGCTACAGCCTGGGTCGGCCCGCCGAGAATCGCCGCCCCCGCCCAAATGCCGCCCCCACAGCCCCAGCCGACGACCCGCCACAATGGCCAAACCTTCGGCAAAACTCCCACACCGTCGCCGCGGCAGCCCGGCCAGCGCGGCCGGCGCCACAGCCACACAAGCCGAGGCGTGCGGCGATGACGGCCGTGCAAACGCGCCTCCGCCGCCCCAACGCCTTCCGTCGCCCTCCCGCCGTTTCCCGATCGGCCCGCAGCCGTCGGGCCACATCGCGCGCCGTCCTCCTCCTCTCGCCCGCCAACATTCACAGGGGTTTCTCAACAATTGCCCGCCGCAAACGGACGCCGCCTGCGCAACAGGCGCCGCCGCCCCTCGCCACTTCCGACCCAACCCCTCGACCGAGGCAAACCGCAATCCGAATCTACAGACCAACCCAATCTGCCGTCAGCACACACGCCAGCCGACCTTACACGTTACGCGTTACACATTACGTTTACACGTCTAGGTTAGGTTAGGTTAGGTTAGGTGGACATGGGTTAGGTTAAGGGGACTTGGGTTAGGTTAAGCGTCAAACTTAGGTTAAGCATTCAAACACGTCAGGCGTCAGAGGCTAGGCTAGGTTAGGTTAGGTTAGGTTAGGTTACACGTTAGGTTAAGGGGTCAGTGCTAGGTTAAGAAGCGTCAAACGTAGGTTAAAAAAGCGTTCAAACGTGAGGCGTGAGCCGGACAGCTTACCGTACGTAGACGTTAGGGGCTCACAGGCTGAGCTCACCTCGCCACACCACAGGTTAGGTTCGGTTCGCTCGGCTCAGCGTAAAGCGCCGAGGTCAGGGTTACGTTCGTTCACCTTCGGGCGCCACACTTTCGGTTGAAAGGTCGCGACGGGGCGACGTCGGCAGGCACGCCGCAAACGAACAAAAACGTACAGACGACGTCGAAAACCGCCGACAGACGGGGGAGCAGCACGACCACGACCAGATACCGAGCGCGAACGAGACACACGCGAACCACCCCCACCGGCCAAAGGGCACCACACAACAACCCAGAGCACCACGTGTCGACACCAGAGCAACCCGCCGCTCACGCGACATGGCTGGCACCGAAGGGCAACCGCCCGCAACTGCGCTTTCCGCGCCGGCCCGGATGCACGTCGTGCTACAACAACACCACTACCGTACACAGCCGCTGTTCACAACATCACTATCATGCGCGCCCGCGGCTCGCCGCCGTCGCAGTCGCAGCCCCAACGCCAGCACTTTTGCACCACCATTCACACGCACCGCAACACAGCTCGCCGACACAGCCGAACAAAACAAACACCACACAACAACAGCAACAACGCCGCCGCCTCTACTTGTGCCGGCGACCCACCCCGCCGATGGCGCACCTTTCGCCAGCCGGCAATCGACACACACGCACGCACGCACCCACCCACCCACCCACCCACCCACCCACCCCCCGGGGCCCAGTGCAAAAAAAAAACAAAACAAAAACAAAACAACACAAACGACACGGGAAGCGCACACCGCCACTTCGCGCGCACGCCACCAACCAGTCGTCGTCTCAAAATAACAAACACAAACAAAAGAAACTAACAACTAGGGCAACACAAAACAAAAACGCCTCGCACGAACCGCCCACAAAAAGGACAAGCACACGCACAGCCTCTGCTGACGACCACGACGCAGCGGCACGCTGCTCCTGTCCCGCGCCCCGCGCCCCACTCGATTCACAACTCACGCGACACCGTCAACGACGGGCTCGCTTCCCGCAACCTACCACCTTTCCGCCACGACGCACAGCCCCAGCCCCACCCGACGACGCCCGTGGCAACGACTGCACTTTCACCACCGCCTCCCCCTTCCCCCCCAAAACACACACACACACACACACACAGCCAAAAACGCACTCGCGACCCACACATGCACGTGCATCGGCACACGCCAACCAGTCAACGTCGACAACCACACGCAAGGCTCGAAACGAAACCGGCGTCCTTCCACGTTGCCATCAAGCTACGCGACACAAGACACAAGGAACCAACACAACAGCCGGCCCCACTAATTCCCACTCTCACGCCGCAAAAAGCACACCGAAACCGCCAAACGCACGCACATTCCCCTTCGCACTGACAACGACCGGCTCGCTACCACACACCTCTCGGCAGCCGTTTCACGCCAATTCGCCACACCGCCCACACAGTCGACAAGCGCCCGCCCTGTACGGCACACGCAACGACGCAGCGCAGCAAAGGGCGCCCGCAACACATACCTCTCCTCCCTCTCTCTCTCTCTCTCTCTCTCTCCGCCGCCCGACGCGCCAACCGCCACACCACACCGCCAGCCACTCGCAAATTGTGCACTGCCACCAGCCACACGTCCAACACGCCGCGCCGCCTCCGGCCACCCGCCAGGGGGCGCTCACGTCCGCGACAACAGCGCGGCCCGCCGGGCCGGGCCGAACCGAACCGAACCGAGCCGCCGCTGCTCTGCACTCGGCACGGCCACACCCTGCTGCAGACCGGGCTCGTCTCTCTGTACGCGTCTGCCTGCGCATCAACACAACACGACCTTTTTTTTTTTCTCTCTCTCTACCGCCATCCCTTCTTCTCGCGTTTTACTCGTTGTTGCAGCAGCGGCGCACACCTACACATCCACAGCCCCAGCCGAGCCGGCCTCACCTCAGGGCCCGCCGCCAGCGTCTCCTCCTCGGGCACAGGTGCGGTGCTGTGGCCGCCCATCCAACCGCATTGCTGGCCGTCCAGCCACCAGGCGTTCCCACTGCCGCGAGCCACGCCGCGCACCGACCCTGCTGCAGAAAACGAAGCATAGCCAGAGACCGACCGATACACAAAGCAAGCCGTCGCCTCGCCTCTTGTCCTTCCTGCCTTCCTTCCGCCCCCGCCCTTCTCACACCACCGCCTCTCCACTTTCGCCCCCGCCTCCTTTTTTTTTTTTGTTTTTTTTTTTGTTTTCTTCTTTCTTTCTTTCTTTCTTTCTTTCTTTGGCCCTCTCTCTCTCCTTCCCGCCATGGCGGTTACGGCACCGCCTGCAGCGGCAGATTTTTTGCGCCCACACGCCTACTCCTACCACCATTAACCTTGCCCTGCCCATCAACGTCGCAGTCGAACCGACGCTTGCCAACACACTGCCCACGTTCCTTTCTCTTTTCGGCCTACGCCCATTACGCGCCGCCGCCACAGCACCTTCCCTTCCCACAACACACCGACGTCATCACACGCACCCAAAAAACAGGGGGCCACGACCGTGTTCCTCGCCCACTCCCATCCCGCACGGTACGCACATTCCCAACTACTACCGCGCACCCTCCCTTTCCAATCTGTGTGTCTCTGTGTCTGTGTCCTGTCCGCGCGTGACGCCTCTCAGCATCCGCCGTCCCCCGTCCCGTTTTCGCCCCCATGCCGTCGTCGCGCCGCCTCCTCCCCGTCCACCGCCGCCCCTGTCCGCCCCGCACCACACCATACACCGCTGCTTGTCCCGGCCGTTGCCACCAAAGGCGCCGACCGCAAACGCGCCACGCCGCAGCCCCCGTGCGTCTCGCGCTCGCTTGCATCTCCGTGCCGACGCTGCCTCTCTTCCCGCTCGCACTCGACCTCGACAACACAGTCTTTGGCTCCGCCACTGCGTGTTCCGGTGGTACGCACGCTGCAACACGTATGTATTCATTACCAGAGCGATGGCGAGGCATGACAGCATCTCTGTCTGACCAGAGAGTTATTTATCGTTGCTAGTCGGCGCTTGGACCGCGCCAGACGACAGTAGTGGCACGCACCGGGTCGCCAGGAACAGTTGTTATATATATTGTAGCGCGAGTCGGGAGAGGTAGTAGTCGGTCGACAGTAGTAGCGGGTGGACGGTTGTACTGAGCGGGCGTCGGCGGCGTGCTCTGCTCGTCTCGCGACTCTGGTCACGGTTCGGGACGATGTATAGTATATTGTGTTATAATCAAAAGGTAGTGTGAAGCTGCATTGCGCAAATCTGATAACGTATGTTCATTGTACTTATTTTGTTCAACAACAAAAGCCCCACTATTACTTTTTTCTAAAGTACCTTTTGTCTTTTAACGAAAAACATTCACTTTTTAAAGACTACTTCCTATGGCATTTCCCTCCAAGGAGTGCAATTAATTACCAGCCAGCACTCATTCATTGCACACAGCTGTGTAAGGGGTATCTACAATTGAGGAGCGGATATAAATGCAAATTTTTTTTTTTTTTTTTTTTTTTGTGTGTGTTGTAACCTCCCCGCAAATTTTAAAATAATGGACAATGTTATTTACGGATGCTAATGGACATTGCGCTAATTGTAACCTCGCCCACAATGAGAGGTATTGAAAATGGCAACAAAAATGTGAAATTCGCAATCTGACTCAAATATAAATTCTTCACAACATTTAAAGTCCGTTCAGTGACAAGAAACTTCAATTAAACCGAAATATCGGTCTTTGGCCCTGTGCAAAACAATCAGAATTAAAGTCTTACCTCCGAATAAATGGATGTCACATTTCTGCTCTTGTTGTTGCGCAGCGCTTGGAGGAACTGCATTGCAAATAATAATATTCTCTTTTTTTGTGATTTTAGTGAAATTTTTCTTCAAAGAAGTGGAATGAAATGTGAAGTGCAACGAACTCTTTAGTTCAATAAAAAATTAAATGTTTGAAAAATGCTTTTGAAATAAACATTATTATTGGGGAACTTGTTGGAGAATAATTACAATAAATAAAATTTTTCATTATCTAATGATTATATTAATTAACAGTATACCTTATTCACCATCTTGACCAGTGTTGCCGACCGCCTACATCACACAACCGCACTCGGCTCCTACTACTGACCGACCGCTCTGCATGACGACTATTAGCGTACTGCACGCGACGACTACTGACAGAGTACAGCCCTCAACTACACAGAGCTACAGACTCGCAACGACTGACTGACTGACTGACTGAGAACCGCTCGCAACACTCGCGCAGTCCAGCGCAAACTCTCTGGTCACAGATGCTACAATGTCTCGCCATCGCTGCTATGTTACATACGTGTTTCAGTGTCTTTTTCATTGGGGTAACAATCTTTGGCTCTTTTTATTCTGAATACAGGGCCAAAGGTCAACGCTGCTGCCCTTATACAATTTATCAGGTTTCATTGTGTCTGTTGCAATGTTACATACGGTTCATTCTTTCATTAATATTATCGTTGGGTTTCTTTTGTAGGGACGTTAACATTCTGGCACATTTTTATTACCATCGGACTCTCTGCTATTTGTGCAGGGAGGTTATACCTGGGTCCATTTCCATTTCCATTTACATTTTAATATTGATAGACTTTTTGTTTTCTTTTTTGTTTCTTGTTGTTTTTCCTTCTTTTTTTTTTTTTTGTTTTGTTTTTCCCGCTCTCACCACCACCGCCGCATCACGCCTTCCGTTTTCTTGGTTTCTTTTCTGCTTCAACATCACCGCGCCCCATTTCCACACCACAGCCATCAGCCTCCAAGACGGGCAGGCGCAGTGTGCCATTTCCGGCGCACAAGCACACCCGTACGGTACTCTCCTCGCCCCCACGCCACCAACAACACAGCGACCACGCGGCTTTCAGGCATGGCACGGCACGGCACCGGCGAAATGCGCCGCCCCCGCCCCTCCGCGCATCCGTCCGTCTCGCCACGTTCACTGACAGCCGCGTCTGCGGCTACACCACGACAACCACAACACAACACCGCTCCCCTCCCTGGCAACTCATTGTTTTTCTCCTCCTCTTTTGCACAAACCACAACGCCGAGCACAGGCGCAAGCCACCCACACCGCGCCCCTCCCCGTCCCGTCTTTGGCCGCCGCTCCTCGTTTCCTCGTTTGCCCCCTCCCATCTCCCGAAATGCCATGCCAGCAGCGTTACGCATGCCCCTCCCCTGTCCACACAACACTACCGCCAAACGAACAGCCTTCCGGGCCACATGCAGGGCACGCCCACCTCCAAACACTGCCAATTCACGGACGCGCACACACACACACACACACACACACACACACACACACACACACACACACACACTCACTTTCTCGACACCTTTCTGTACGGAGGGTGCGTCATCTCGACCGTGACAGAGTGACGGCAACTATCGACGATCCATTTCCCCCCACTGGTAAAACATGTCCACTAACACCTACATACATCATTCAAGTACACAGACAATAGCATACACACAATGGGAGGGCACACGAACATGGACGGCACGGCACTGTCATACACTCTTCCTCAGAACCATATCAACAAACGTTACGTACATCCGGGAAAGCGAAAGCGAAAGCAAAGCCCAATGCAGCCGTCAAAGGTAACGTTCACCACGGCAGACACTTGCAGCCGCGCCGCCGTTAAACGCATTTCAGTGCGGCTCCAATACGCCTCCGACACGGGAACGTTCCGTTGCTCTACGAATGCGTTTCTCCCCTTTTTCCCTTCCTCTCTCTTTTGCCCCCCCTCCTTGCACTCTTGCCTCATTCCTCACGTTCTGCCCACACATTCGACCGATCAAAGTCAACCTTTCGTTACCGTTCTCAGCGCGACGGTGTACAACAGTATGACGGGTGTGCCCAAGACTTCGGTTCAGTTGCGTGACGCCGGTCTATCGCGCCGATCGACAGTTACTCAGGGGGCGACGGATCGGACCACGTCACCGACACACAAAACACTTTCAAACAAACAAATACATACCGGATGGACACAGACAAACACGTGTACAGACATTCGCCAAACAAACGACGACGACCGCCGCCGCCGTCGTCGTCGTCGTCGTCGTCGTCGTCGTCGTCGTCGTCTAGCGTCGCGCTTACTGTACTGCACTGGACACGCGTGCATCTTGAATGACGACATCGGTGTGCGTGCGTCGTACGCAATCAGTCAGACACGGCTATCAAAAATCAGAGTCGAATGGTACATCATCGTGCGTGTCGCCGTACACGTACAGTACAATACAACAACAATGCGTCTTAATGGCACGTTCATTTCAACGTCACTCACACACCTCCACGCTGCAGTTACGTCGCACCATTGTCAAACTCGGCGTACAGCAAAGGGAATAGTGGGCGGCAAAGAAAAAAAAAACAAACCAAACAAAAACATTTCACATTTCACCCTCGCCATGTATGATGTGCAAAAAAAAAAAAAACAAACCCGCAAACGGCCGTCGTTACGGTGACACAAAAGTCGCCGATCGCACTGTCCCCCCTCGCAGACAGGTAACACACACCAACACCAACACCAATGGGTCAAAACCACTCCAACGAGGCGTGCCACCATTCCACGCCACGGCGACCAACCTCGTGGCCGTACCCCGCAACACGCTTTGACGCGCCCCCCCCACCCACAATCAAAATGCACACATACATCACAGCCGTCCACACAAACAACAACAACAACAACAACAACAATTCCGCCCTTCCCGCAAAAGGCAAGTTGGTGGCCCTGAAAAGGGCCGTTTTGCCGCTCTCGCAACGGAGGAGCCTTCTCCATCCTTCCTTCCTTCCATTCCAGAGCCACCTCCTTACTTGGAGCTCGTGTACTTGGTCACCGCCTTCGTGCCCTCGCTCACGGCGTGCTTGGCCAGCTCGCCAGGCAGCAACAGCCGCACAGCGGTCTGGATCTCGCGGGACGTGATGGTCGAGCGCTTGTTGTAGTGCGCCAGGCGAGAAGCCTCGGCCGCAATGCGCTCGAAAATGTCGTTCACGAAGCTGTTCATGATGCTCATCGCCTTCGACGAGATGCCCGTGTCAGGGTGCACCTGCTTCAGCACCTTGTAGATGTAGATGGCATAGCTCTCCTTCCTCTTGCGCTTCTTCTTCTTGTCGCCCTTCGAAATGTTCTTCTGCGCCTTGCCAGCCTTCTTGGCGGCCTTCCCGCTAGTCTTGGGCGGCATCTCGAACGAACGTACGGCAGCAGCAACACCAGTAGCAAGCGCTCCGCTCTAGTCAGCGTCTCCCCACACAGTGGCACCCGCCGCCAGCCGCCGCCGCACCTTTACCAGCTCGCCCTGTTGCGGCCGCCGACCAATGGGGCGCGCGCGCAACCGGCCGCCGCACCCGAGCCCATAAAGCACCCCCACCCCGGCTGCGCCGGCAAACTCTGAATCTTCTCGCGCAGATGATGCGGGAGATTCAGCAGCAAAATGCACAGATCCTCGCCGCCCTACAAGCAGCAGTTAAGCAGTCGCATCCCTCAGCGACTTCCCAAGCAACAACAACAGCCAAACATGGATAGACGCCCCCATATCCAAGGTCTGAAAATGTGCGTCTTTAACGCAGACGGCATCTTCAACCAAGTCATGGAGTTCCGAGAGCTCATGAAGGAGCTTAATATCGACGTTTGCATGATGTCAGAAACACACCTAAAACCGGGAGTAAAAGCGGCAGCCCCAAACTATAACAGTTACAGACGAGACAGGCCAACCGCAGGAGGCGGGGTGGCCATATACGTAAAGAGAGGGATCCCCCATCACCAGATATTCCCCCCAGCTACCCGCTCGTTAGAAACGGTAGCTGTGGAAATAGCCACAGTTACAGGCCCCCTCACAGTCGTTGCAGCTTACCGCCAACCGACCCCAACCTTAGATGAGGACGACATTCCCGCACTAGCACAAATCAGAGGCAAGCTCCTAATAGGAGGAGACCTCAATGCAAAACACGCAGACTGGCATTCTAGACTCACGACCAGAGCCGGTCGTCAACTGCAGCGACTCGCGCGAGACCACCAGTTCGACGTCTGGGGCCCAGAAGAGCCGACACACTTCCCTAAAAACGGAGGCCGGCCAGACGTCCTTGACATAGCTCTCACAAGGAGAATAACAGGCTTCGTGACTGCGAGAACAATAAATAGAATGTCCTCCGATCACAACCCAGTTATAATCGAGGTCGACGTGGGAGAAAGGGTAGCTCTCCCACAACACCAGGTGTCGTATAAGCACACGAACTGGGAGCACTTTCAGGTAAATGTCGCTTCTGAAATAGCTCGCGCCCCGCCTCCAACTGCAGATACTGCAGAACAGGCGCTTAAAGACCTTACCAACACGATCCTGCAGGCTGCTGAGGAGGCCACACCCCGGCAGCGGGAAGGCCCTCCTCCTCAAATACAACTCCCGGAGCACCTGCTTGCGCAAATTAGGCACAAAAACAGGGTCGCAAAAGAATGGAAAATAACAAGAAATCCGGCAACTAGGAGGCTGCTCAACCGTCTACAGAGAGAGTTGAAAGTAGCACTCAATGAGCACCGCAACCAGCAATGGTCTGCCCGCCTATCAGCCCTCAAAGTAGACGACAACAGCCTATGGCAAGCTACCAAGCAATTCACACGTACACGCGCGCGTATGCCACCTCTGCACGGCGAGCGTGGAAGCCTTGTCTTCAGCCCTGTCGACAAGGCCAACGCGCTCGCCGACTCGTTCGAACAACAGTTTCAACCAGCAGAGGCGCAGGACGAGGACCACGAAATCATAGTCCGTCAGCAGCTTGCAGTATTCCTTGCAGCTGAAGACGACGAGAATGAACACACTCCACCTTTCGCCCCAGAAGACGTGGCAAAAGTCATTAGGTCCCTGCCCAACAAAAAGGCCCCAGGCCACGACCGGCTCACAAACCAGTTAGTTAAGAACCTCCCGCCACTGGCAATCACACACATCGCGAACGTCTTCAACGAGATTACTCGATCCCGCGAGTTTCCAGCGTGCTGGAAACACGCGGAGGTGGTCGCGATAGCTAAACCCGGTAAGGACCCATTATTCCCACAGCACTACAGACCGATTAGTCTTCTGCCCACTCTCAGTAAAATCTACGAGCGCCTCCTAATCACACCTATTGAGCAACACATCTCCAGAGAGCAAGTTCTGCCTGATTTCCAGTTTGGATTCAGGCAGAAACACTCCGCCCCCCAACAGATCATGAGAGTTGTTGAAGCAGCCACCGAGGCCTTCAACCGCAGAAGCTACTGTGGGATAGTGCTACTTGATGTAGCCAAGGCCTTCGATTCCGTATGGCACAATGGGTTATTGTACAAACTATACACACAAGGCTTCCCCGGGACGATAGTAAAGCTGCTGAAAAGCTATCTCTCGAATAGGACATTTTCCGTCAGGGTTGACAACTCCCTGTCAACAAAAAGACGCATACGTGCAGGGGTGCCCCAGGGATCGGTGCTAGGGCCTGTCCTGTACAGCCTGTACACGGCAGACACACCCACCTCACCCCTGGTGCACACTGCACAATATGCAGATGATACAGCATTTTTCACCCGCAACCCAAACAGGGATCTGGTCACAAGACGCCTCCAAAGAGTTCTCAACGCCACAGAGGAATGGTCCAAAAGGTGGCGCATCACAATAAACAGCGGGAAAACGCAGGCAATTGTGATTACGCGCCGATTAGGACCGCGAGGACCACGCAGGCGACCACCCTTAAATCTAAGATTAAACGGCCAAGAACTCCCTTGGCGAAACACCGCAAAGTATCTAGGGGTGACCTTAGATAAGAGGCTGACATGGCAGGCGCACATCGATGACCTGCGCCGCCGAGCCAGCGCTCGCTTGAGCGTACTATACCCAGTCCTTAATACCAGCAGTGCGCTAACAGCAGACCTAGGAGTACGCGTCTACTGCACCCTCATACGCCCCATAATGGAATACGCGTGCCCAGTATGGGGCTATGCGGCCAAGACGCACGTACTCAAACTCCAAAGGGTTCAAAATAGGGCCCTCAAACGAGCCTTACACCTCCCCTCCCGATTCCCCACAGACGACCTACACGCGTCTGCGGACGTAATTCGACTACAACAGCGCTTTGCTGACCTGGCTAAAGCGTTCTACGAAACAGCCAGCAGGTCAACAAACCCCCTCATCAATTCACTGGGTCAATATGACCCCACCATCAAGCGTCACAAAACTCCCAGGTCAATATTCTTTGACTGAACACACACTCGCCCACCATCACATCACCCTCTCTCAGCCCCCATCAACTCGCCAACATCATCACCCAAAAACCGCCATAGATCAGGCAGTACAAGTTAAGTAGCAAATACGCACATAAACACACAAGACATACCGCAAAAGTAAAGACACAACACAACAATCACACATTCCCAATTCGAAGTAAATGTCCAAGGACAAAAACTTCACCACTAGTCACCCTGAAGGCCAGGGTACAAAAGGTGCGAGTGCGTGCTGGCTGCGCCGGCACGCACTCCGCTGCTCGACTCGCTGCCGCTCGCACCGGTCGTTTTCGTTTCCGTTTCGTGTGCACCGTCGCTAGCCCATCGCCATGTCCGGACGCGGAAAGGGAGGCAAAGTCAAGGGCAAGTCAAAGTCCCGCTCAAGCAGGGCTGGGCTCCAGTTCCCGGTCGGCAGAATCCACCGCCTCCTGCGCAAGGGAAACTACGCAGAGCGCGTCGGCGCCGGGGCGCCCGTCTACCTCGCCGCCGTCATGGAGTACCTCGCGGCTGAGGTGCTCGAGCTGGCCGGAAACGCGGCCCGCGACAACAAGAAGACGCGCATCATCCCGCGCCACCTGCAGCTTGCCATCCGCAACGACGAGGAGCTCAACAAGCTCCTGTCGGGCGTCACCATCGCACAGGGTGGTGTCCTGCCCAACATCCAGGCCGTCCTGCTGCCAAAGAAGACCGAGAAGAAGGCCTAAAGGAGGCCAGGCAATCGCAGCGCCGCGTGCTCCCCTGCACGCAACGCGCTTTGCCGGCTCGGCCCACAACAATCGGCCCTTTTCAGGGCCACCACACAAACCTACGTCCAAAGCAAAATTTCAGTCGTCCTCGCCGCACCTTGTTTTGTTTTAACTTTGCACTTTCACAGCACAGCCGCCGCCGGCGCACGTCCGCCATCTTGTCGTCCACACAGCCCGTGTGGCCCAACACACACACACACACACACACACACACACACACATTTTGCACGGTCGCAGTCGCCTTCCAAACGACAACGGCAGCAATAATGACCATTGTTAAAGGGAGGCGTGTCGACACACCGCCCTCCACTCCCGCGCGCAACGGCCGTCGACACGAACGAAACAGCTGATCCGGCCGCCTATGCCCACACGCCTTGCCTCGGAAACCCCAACGCCGCCGCAAACACACAGAGCCAAACCACGCAAGCAAATAATCACCGCCTCTCGCACAACAACACACAGCCCGCCATCTCCGTCGCGATCGATACAAAGACACACAAACGAAGCAGCTCCACACACAGCCAGCCACATGACACGTTTCCTTTCCTTCTCCCCTCCCAGTCACATCACGTCGCTCAAACGGAAAGAAAGAAACAAAGAAAGAAAGAGAGAAAGAAACAAACAAACAACACAGCGCACACACGCAGCAGCAACAACACAGACTCTTTCGCACTTTTCAACTTCCGAACAGTGTGGTGGCCCTGAAAAGGGCCGTTTTCTAGTCTCTCCCACCCACAAGCACGGCCGCGGGAAGGCCAGCGCCCGCTGCGACGCAGCCTAACCGCCGAAACCGTACAGGGTGCGCCCCTGCCTCTTCAGGGCGTACACCACGTCCATGGCCGTCACAGTCTTGCGCTTGGCGTGCTCAGTGTACGTCACCGCGTCGCGGATCACGTTCTCCAGGAACACCTTCAGCACCCCGCGGGTCTCCTCGTAGATCAGACCAGAGATGCGCTTCACGCCGCCCCTGCGAGCCAGGCGGCGGATGGCGGGCTTCGTGATGCCCTGGATGTTGTCGCGCAACACCTTGCGGTGCCGCTTGGCGCCACCCTTGCCGAGCCCCTTTCCTCCCTTGCCGCGGCCTGTCATCCTTCCTTCCTCGGGCAAAGCAAAACGTGCACAAACAGCAGCTGCAGCGGCTGGCGAGTCGGCTACGGTCTGCGCCCGGCGCGCCCGCCGCCCCCCTATATAGACTCTGGCCCGCCCTCCCCCCACCACGCGCAACCGAGGGCATATAAGCGCAGCACGGAGGCGCGCGGGCCCGTTGTCAAGGCAGCACCGGACGCCGCGCCGCACCTAACCTCCACGCACGCCGCTCCGCTACCGCTATGGCCCGCACAAAGCAAACGGCCCGCAAGTCCACCGGCGGAAAGGCGCCGCGCAAACAGCTCGCCACCAAGGCGGCGAGGAAGAGCGCGCCCGCCACCGGAGGCGTCAAGAAGCCCCACCGCTACAGGCCGGGCACCGTCGCCCTGCGAGAAATCAGGCGCTACCAGAAGAGCACAGAGCTGCTCATCCGCAAGCTGCCATTCCAGCGCCTAGTGCGCGAGATCGCCCAGGACTTCAAGACCGACCTGCGCTTCCAGAGCTCCGCAGTCATGGCCCTGCAGGAGGCCAGCGAGGCCTACCTCGTCGGCCTCTTCGAAGACACCAACCTGTGCGCAATCCACGCCAAGCGCATCACCATCATGCCCAAGGACATCCAGCTCGCGCGCCGCATCCGCGGCGAGCGCGCCTAAACCGCGCCGCGGCACCGCACCGCACAAACAAAAACGGCCCTTTTCAGGGCCACTAACATCTCTCCGTCGCGAGCAAACTTTGTCGGTCGCCTGCCTCTCGCCCCGCAACCCAAAAACAAAAACCGCCACTTCCCGTCCGTCCGCCACACCCGCTCACTCTGCCTGCCTGCCTGCCTGCCTGCCTGCTAGCAGCGCGCAACAATCACACATCATCCCTCCCCGGCGCTCCAAGCGCACAATACCCAACGGCCGACGTCACACCGCACGGGTGGCTGGCCGGCCGCCGCTTTCGTTTCGAAAACAAAAAACCCCGCACTCCACTCCGACGGCCAACGGCCAGGCAGGCGCGCTCGCTCGCTCTACACGCCACCGAAATCCCCGCCGACTCCTTCCACATCTCAACGTGCCCCCCGTTGCAAAACATAACACACACAAAGGAACAAAACAAAGACCAGACACGACTCGACAAGACAGACATCCGAGAAGAACGAACGCAGGCAAGCCAACCAACGTATTCAAACAAAACAACGTGACAGAAAACCAACCGTCGGCCGCCGCCACAAACACGGCGACAATCAACCACGACAACAACAACAACAACAACAACAACAACACCGCTTACCGCTACCGCCGCCCACACCCGCCACCGACCCCCGCAATCCAACCACCGCGGCACGCAAACAGCATCCCCACGGGCATACAGAAACGCCAGACAGACACCCACACCAAACGCAACACGACAATCAAAACCTTCCCCGACGTGCTTTGATGGCCCTGAGAAGGGCCGTTTTGGGCCGCGCGTCTCTTGCGCGCCACTAGACGACGACGGGGGGTGGGGACGACGGAGTCAAGCGCCAAACCCTTCCTTTCCCATCTCTTTCTCCTCTACTCTACTTCTTCTTCTTGGGCGAAGCCTTCGCCTTAGACGGCGTCGTCGCCTTCTTCGGGCGCGGCGCCTTCGGCTTCTTCGTCGGAACCTTGGCGGCCTTCTTCGCCTTCGACGGCGACTTGGCCTTGGCCGGCTTGGCCGCAGCCGCCTTCTTCGCACCCGCGGGAGCGGCCGACGCCGCAGACGCCTTCTTGGCGGCGCCCGCCTTCCGACCGGTCGCCGCCTTCACGCCACCAGCCTTCTTTGCGCCGGCCGCACGGGCGCCCTTCTTCTCCTTGCTGGCCGGAGCGGCGCGCTTCTTCTTGGCACCGCCAGCACGAGCCTTGCCGCCCTCGGCCGCCCCCCCGCCGCCGGCGCCGGCAAGCTTGAACGAGCCGGACGCGCCCTTCCCCTTCGTCTGCACCAGCTCGCCCGCCACGACGGCCGACTTGAGGTACTTCTTGATAAACGGCGCCAGCTTCTCCGCGTCCAGCTTGTAGTGCGCGGCTATGTACTTCTTGATCGCCTGCAGCGACGACCCGCCGCGCTCCTTCAGACTCTTGATGGCGGCCGTCACCATCTCAGAGGTGCGCGGGTGCGCAGGCTTGGCGCGCGGCTTCTTCGCAGACGACGCAGACTTGGCCTTCTTCGTAGTGCCGGTGGCGGCGGGTGCCGCAGCAGTCTCGTTCGTAGCCGCCTGATCTGCCATTTCGACGACGCGCGTAACACACAGCGAGAGCGAGAGCGAGCGGGACGGCAGGCACGCAAGCACAGCACAGCAGCGGAGCAGAGAATCACAAGGGCCCAGCCAGTGTCGCGGGCGGGCGCGGACGGCCGAGAGAGCGGCCGCCACTCTGCGCGCCGCCGCGCCGCGCCTCCCGCGCTTGCTACCGCCCAACGTCCGACAGCCTGTGCGGAGCAGCCCCAAACCTGCGCCACAACCGCCCGCGCCTTTCAAACCACCGAGGATGGGGCTACACACAGCCACACCACAGTCGCCAACCAGTCGCCACGGCAGCGCCGCAAACCACGGCCAAACTGCAGCTACCGCGCGCTACAGCCTGGGTCGGCCCGCCGAGAATCGCCGCCCCCGCCCAAATGCCGCCCCCACAGCCCCAGCCGACGACCCGCCACAATGGCCAAACCTTCGGCAAAACTCCCACACCGTCGCCGCGGCAGCCCGGCCAGCGCGGCCGGCGCCACAGCCACACAAGCCGAGGCGTGCGGCGATGACGGCCGTGCAAACGCGCCTCCGCCGCCCCATCGCCTTCCGTCGCCCTCCCGCCGTTTCCCGATCGGCCCGCAGCCGTCGGGCCACATCGCGCGCCGTCCTCCTCCTCTCGCCCGCCAACATTCACAGCCGTTTCTCAACAATTGCCCGCCGCAAACGGACGCCGCCTGCGCAACAGGCGCCGCCGCCCCTCGCCGCTTCCGACCCAACCCCTCGACCGAGGCAAACCGCAATCCGAATCTACAGACCAACCCAATCTGCCGTCAGCACACACGCCAGCCGACCTTACACGTTACGCGTTACACATTACGTTTACACGTCTAGGTTAGGTTAGGTTAGGTTAGGTGGACATGGGTTAGGTTAAGGGGACTTGGGTTAGGTTAAGCGTCAAACTTAGGTTAAGCATTCAAACACGTCAGGCGTCAGAGGCTAGGCTAGGTTAGGTTAGGTTAGGTTAGGTTACACGTTAGGTTAAGGGGTCAGTGCTAGGTTAAGAAGCGTCAAACGTAGGTTAAAAAAGCGTTCAAACGTGAGGCGTGAGCCGGACAGCTTACCGTACGTAGACGTTAGGGGCTCACAGGCTGAGCTCACCTCGCCACACCACAGGTTAGGTTCGGTTCGCTCGGCTCAGCGTAAAGCGCCGAGGTCAGGGTTACGTTCGTTCACCTTCGGGCGCCACACTTTCGGTTGAAAGGTCGCGACGGGGCGACGTCGGCAGGCACGCCGCAAACGAACAAAAACGTACAGACGACGTCGAAAACCGCCGACAGACGGGGGAGCAGCACGACCACGACCAGATACCGAGCGCGAACGAGACACACGCGAACCACCCCCACCGGCCAAAGGGCACCACACAACAACCCAGAGCACCACGTGTCGACACCAGAGCAACCCGCCGCTCACGCGACATGGCTGGCACCGAAGGGCAACCGCCCGCAACTGCGCTTTCCGCGCCGGCCCGGATGCACGTCGTGCTACAACAACACCACTACCGTACACAGCCGCTGTTCACAACATCACTATCATGCGCGCCCGCGGCTCGCCGCCGTCGCAGTCGCAGCCCCAACGCCAGCACTTTTGCACCACCATTCACACGCACCGCAACACAGCTCGCCGACACAGCCGAACAAAACAAACACCACACAACAACAGCAACAACGCCGCCGCCTCTACTTGTGCCGGCGACCCACCCCGCCGATGGCGCACCTTTCGCCAGCCGGCAATCGACACACACGCACGCACGCACCCACCCACCCACCCACCCACCCACCCACCCCCCGGGGCCCAGTGCAAAAAAAAACAAAACAAAAACAAAACAACACAAACGACACGGGAAGCGCACACCGCCACTTCGCGCGCACGCCACCAACCAGTCGTCGTCTCAAAATAACAAACACAAACAAAATAAACTAACAACTAGGGCAACACAAAACAAAAACGCCTCGCACGAACCGCCCACAAAAAGGACAAGCACACGCACAGCCTCTGCTGACGACCACGACGCAGCGGCACGCTGCTCCTGTCCCGCGCCCCGCGCCCCACTCGATTCACAACTCACGCGACACCGTCAACGACGGGCTCGCTTCCCGCAACCTACCACCTTTCCGCCACGACGCACAGCCCCAGCCCCACCCGACGACGCCCGTGGCAACGACTGCACTTTCACCACCGCCTCCCCCTTCCCCCCCAAAACACACACACACACAGCCAAAAACGCACTCGCGACCCACACATGCACGTGCATCGGCACACGCCAACCAGTCAACGTCGACAACCACACGCAAGGCTCGAAACGAAACCGGCGTCCTTCCACGTTGCCATCAAGCTACGCGACACAAGACACAGGGAACCAACACAACAGCCGGCCCCACTAATTCCCACTCTCACGCCGCAAAAAGCACACCGAAACCGCCAAACGCACGCACATTCCCCTTCGCACTGACAACGACCGGCTCGCTACCACACACCTCTCGGCAGCCGTTTCACGCCAATTCGCCACACCGCCCACACAGTCGACAAGCGCCCGCCCTGTACGGCACACGCAACGACGCAGCGCAGCAAAGGGCGCCCGCAACACATACCTCTCCTCCCTCTCTCTCTCTCTCTCTCTCTCTCCGCCGCCCGACGCGCCAACCGCCACACCACACCGCCAGCCACTCGCAAATTGTGCACTGCCACCAGCCACACGTCCAACACGCCGCGCCGCCTCCGGCCACCCGCCAGGGGGCGCTCACGTCCGCGACAACAGCGCGGCCCGCCGGGCCGGGCCGAACCGAACCGAACCGAGCCGCCGCTGCTCTGCACTCGGCACGGCCACACCCTGCTGCAGACCGGGCTCGTCTCTCTGTACGCGTCTGCCTGCGCATCAACACAACACGACCTTTTTTTTTTTCTCTCTCTCTACCGCCATCCCTTCTTCTCGCGTTTTACTCGTTGTTGCAGCAGCGGCGCACACCTACACATCCACAGCCCCAGCCGAGCCGGCCTCACCTCAGGGCCCGCCGCCAGCGTCTCCTCCTCGGGCACAGGTGCGGTGCTGTGGCCGCCCATCCAACCGCATTGCTGGCCGTCCAGCCACCAGGCGTTCCCACTGCCGCGAGCCACGCCGCGCACCGACCCTGCTGCAGAAAACGAAGCATAGCCAGAGACCGACCGATACACAAAGCAAGCCGTCGCCTCGCCTCTTGTCCTTCCTGCCTTCCTTCCGCCCCCGCCCTTCTCACACCACCGCCTCTCCACTTTCGCCCCCGCCTCCTTTTTTTTTTTGTTTTTTTTTTTGTTTTCTTCTTTCTTTCTTTCTTTCTTTCTTTCTTTGGCCCTCTCTCTCTCCTTCCCGCCATGGCGGTTACGGCACCGCCTGCAGCGGCAGATTTTTTGCGCCCACACGCCTACTCCTACCACCATTAACCTTGCCCTGCCCATCAACGTCGCAGTCGAACCGACGCTTGCCAACACACTGCCCACGTTCCTTTCTCTTTTCGGCCTACGCCCATTACGCGCCGCCGCCACAGCACCTTCCCTTCCCACAACACACCGACGTCATCACACGCACCCAAAAAACAGGGGGCCACGACCGTGTTCCTCGCCCACTCCCATCCCGCACGGTACGCACATTCCCAACTACTACCGCGCACCCTCCCTTTCCAATCTGTGTGTCTCTGTGTCTGTGTCCTGTCCGCGCGTGACGCCTCTCAGCATCCGCCGTCCCCCGTCCCGTTTTCGCCCCCATGCCGTCGTCGCGCCGCCTCCTCCCCGTCCACCGCCGCCCCTGTCCGCCCCGCACCACACCATACACCGCTGCTTGTCCCGGCCGTTGCCACCAAAGGCGCCGACCGCAAACGCGCCACGCCGCAGCCCCCGTGCGTCTCGCGCTCGCTTGCATCTCCGTGCCGACGCTGCCTCTCTTCCCGCTCGCACTCGACCTCGACAACACAGTCTTTGGCTCCGCCACTGCGTGTTCCGGTGGTACGCACGCTGCAACACGTATGTATTCATTACCAGAGCGATGGCGAGGCATGACAGCATCTCTGTCTGACCAGAGAGTTATTTATCGTTGCTAGTCGGCGCTTGGACCGCGCCAGACGACAGTAGTGGCACGCACCGGGTCGCCAGGAACAGTTGTTATATATATTGTAGCGCGAGTCGGGAGAGGTAGTAGTCGGTCGACAGTAGTAGCGGGTGGACGGTTGTACTGAGCGGGCGTCGGCGGCGTGCTCTGCTCGTCTCGCGACTCTGGTCACGGTTCGGGACGATGTATAGTATATTGTGTTATAATCAAAAGGTAGTGTGAAGCTGCATTGCGCAAATCTGATAACGTATGTTCATTGTACTTATTTTGTTCAACAACAAAAGCCCCACTATTACTTTTTTCTAAAGTACCTTTTGTCTTTTAACGAAAAACATTCACTTTTTAAAGACTACTTCCTATGGCATTTCCCTCCAAGGAGTGCAATTAATTACCAGCCAGCACTCATTCATTGCACACAGCTGTGTAAGGGGTATCTACAATTGAGGAGCGGATATAAATGCAAATTTTTTTTTTTTTTTTTTTTTTTTTGTGTGTGTTGTAACCTCCCCGCAAATTTTAAAATAATGGACAATGTTATTTACGGATGCTAATGGACATTGCGCTAATTGTAACCTCGCCCACAATGAGAGGTATTGAAAATGGCAACAAAAATGTGAAATTCGCAATCTGACTCAAATATAAATTCTTCACAACATTTAAAGTCCGTTCAGTGACAAGAAACTTCAATTAAACCGAAATATCGGTCTTTGGCCCTGTGCAAAACAATCAGAATTAAAGTCTTACCTCCGAATAAATGGATGTCACATTTCTGCTCTTGTTGTTGCGCAGCGCTTGGAGGAACTGCATTGCAAATAATAATATTCTCTTTTTTTGTGATTTTAGTGAAATTTTTCTTCAAAGAAGTGGAATGAAATGTGAAGTGCAACGAACTCTTTAGTTCAATAAAAAATTAAATGTTTGAAAAATGCTTTTGAAATAAACATTATTATTGGGGAACTTGTTGGAGAATAATTACAATAAATAAAATTTTTCATTATCTAATGATTATATTAATTAACAGTATACCTTATTCACCATCTTGACCAGTGTTGCCGACCGCCTACATCACACAACCGCACTCGGCTCCTACTACTGACCGACCGCTCTGCATGACGACTATTAGCGTACTGCACGCGACGACTACTGACAGAGTACAGCCCTCAACTACACAGAGCTACAGACTCGCAACGACTGACTGACTGACTGACTGAGAACCGCTCGCAACACTCGCGCAGTCCAGCGCAAACTCTCTGGTCACAGATGCTACAATGTCTCGCCATCGCTGCTATGTTACATACGTGTTTCAGTGTCTTTTTCATTGGGGTAACAATCTTTGGCTCTTTTTATTCTGAATACAGGGCCAAAGGTCAACGCTGCTGCCCTTATACAATTTATCAGGTTTCATTGTGTCTGTTGCAATGTTACATACGGTTCATTCTTTCATTAATATTATCGTTGGGTTTCTTTTGTAGGGACGTTAACATTCTGGCACATTTTTATTACCATCGGACTCTCTGCTATTTGTGCAGGGAGGTTATACCTGGGTCCATTTCCATTTCCATTTACATTTTAATATTGATAGACTTTTTGTTTTCTTTTTTGTTTCTTGTTGTTTTTCCTTCTTTTTTTTTTTTTTGTTTTGTTTTTCCCGCTCTCACCACCACCGCCGCATCACGCCTTCCGTTTTCTTGGTTTCTTTTCTGCTTCAACATCACCGCGCCCCATTTCCACACCACAGCCATCAGCCTCCAAGACGGGCAGGCGCAGTGTGCCATTTCCGGCGCACAAGCACACCCGTACGGTACTCTCCTCGCCCCCACGCCACCAACAACACAGCGACCACGCGGCTTTCAGGCATGGCACGGCACGGCACCGGCGAAATGCGCCGCCCCCGCCCCTCCGCGCATCCGTCCGTCTCGCCACGTTCACTGACAGCCGCGTCTGCGGCTACACCACGACAACCACAACACAACACCGCTCCCCTCCCTGGCAACTCATTGTTTTTCTCCTCCTCTTTTGCACAAACCACAACGCCGAGCACAGGCGCAAGCCACCCACACCGCGCCCCTCCCCGTCCCGTCTTTGGCCGCCGCTCCTCGTTTCCTCGTTTGCCCCCTCCCATCTCCCGAAATGCCATGCCAGCAGCGTTACGCATGCCCCTCCCCTGTCCACACAACACTACCGCCAAACGAACAGCCTTCCGGGCCACATGCAGGGCACGCCCACCTCCAAACACTGCCAATTCACGGACGCGCACACACACACACACACACACACACACACACACACACACACACACACACACTCACTTTCTCGACACCTTTCTGTACGGAGGGTGCGTCATCTCGACCGTGACAGAGTGACGGCAACTATCGACGATCCATTTCCCCCCACTGGTAAAACATGTCCACTAACACCTACATACATCATTCAAGTACACAGACAATAGCATACACACAATGGGAGGGCACACGAACATGGACGGCACGGCACTGTCATACACTCTTCCTCAGAACCATATCAACAAACGTTACGTACATCCGGGAAAGCGAAAGCGAAAGCAAAGCCCAATGCAGCCGTCAAAGGTAACGTTCACCACGGCAGACACTTGCAGCCGCGCCGCCGTTAAACGCATTTCAGTGCGGCTCCAATACGCCTCCGACACGGGAACGTTCCGTTGCTCTACGAATGCGTTTCTCCCCTTTTTCCCTTCCTCTCTCTTTTGCCCCCCCTCCTTGCACTCTTGCCTCATTCCTCACGTTCTGCCCACACATTCGACCGATCAAAGTCAACCTTTCGTTACCGTTCTCAGCGCGACGGTGTACAACAGTATGACGGGTGTGCCCAAGACTTCGGTTCAGTTGCGTGACGCCGGTCTATCGCGCCGATCGACAGTTACTCAGGGGGCGACGGATCGGACCACGTCACCGACACACAAAACACTTTCAAACAAACAAATACATACCGGATGGACACAGACAAACACGTGTACAGACATTCGCCAAACAAACGACGACGACCGCCGCCGCCGTCGTCGTCGTCGTCGTCGTCGTCGTCGTCGTCGTCGTCTAGCGTCGCGCTTACTGTACTGCACTGGACACGCGTGCATCTTGAATGACGACATCGGTGTGCGTGCGTCGTACGCAATCAGTCAGACACGGCTATCAAAAATCAGAGTCGAATGGTACATCATCGTGCGTGTCGCCGTACACGTACAGTACAATACAACAACAATGCGTCTTAATGGCACGTTCATTTCAACGTCACTCACACACCTCCACGCTGCAGTTACGTCGCACCATTGTCAAACTCGGCGTACAGCAAAGGGAATAGTGGGCGGCAAAGAAAAAAAAAACAAACCAAACAAAAACATTTCACATTTCACCCTCGCCATGTATGATGTGCAAAAAAAAAAAAAACAAACCCGCAAACGGCCGTCGTTACGGTGACACAAAAGTCGCCGATCGCACTGTCCCCCCTCGCAGACAGGTAACACACACCAACACCAACACCAATGGGTCAAAACCACTCCAACGAGGCGTGCCACCATTCCACGCCACGGCGACCAACCTCGTGGCCGTACCCCGCAACACGCTTTGACGCGCCCCCCCCACCCACAATCAAAATGCACACATACATCACAGCCGTCCACACAAACAACAACAACAACAACAACAACAACAATTCCGCCCTTCCCGCAAAAGGCAAGTTGGTGGCCCTGAAAAGGGCCGTTTTGCCGCTCTCGCAACGGAGGAGCCTTCTCCATCCTTCCTTCCTTCCATTCCAGAGCCACCTCCTTACTTGGAGCTCGTGTACTTGGTCACCGCCTTCGTGCCCTCGCTCACGGCGTGCTTGGCCAGCTCGCCAGGCAGCAACAGCCGCACAGCGGTCTGGATCTCGCGGGACGTGATGGTCGAGCGCTTGTTGTAGTGCGCCAGGCGAGAAGCCTCGGCCGCAATGCGCTCGAAAATGTCGTTCACGAAGCTGTTCATGATGCTCATCGCCTTCGACGAGATGCCCGTGTCAGGGTGCACCTGCTTCAGCACCTTGTAGATGTAGATGGCATAGCTCTCCTTCCTCTTGCGCTTCTTCTTCTTGTCGCCCTTCGAAATGTTCTTCTGCGCCTTGCCAGCCTTCTTGGCGGCCTTCCCGCTAGTCTTGGGCGGCATCTCGAACGAACGTACGGCAGCAGCAACACCAGTAGCAAGCGCTCCGCTCTAGTCAGCGTCTCCCCACACAGTGGCACCCGCCGCCAGCCGCCGCCGCACCTTTACCAGCTCGCCCTGTTGCGGCCGCCGACCAATGGGGCGCGCGCGCAACCGGCCGCCGCACCCGAGCCCGGCAGTCTGGCGTCGAGCATCGTCTCCGTCAGTCTGTGACACAAAGCCACAGGCCCCCGCTTGTACGGGAGACAAACAAGGGGTGATCTCGGATGCGTTTTTATTAAAACGTAGACGGGCACTCATTACGATCTGGCACCAGCACCTAAGACGGCGTCTGGTGGGCAATACTCGTCGTTGTGTTTAGCGGGCTGTTGTTGGCGCGGTTTGGTGCGCGCCTTTCTGTTGTCGCGCGCCGTTTTTCCGGCCACGTCGAGCGCCTCAGCCGCACAGGTACTCCTGCTGCCGCAGAGAATAGCTCTGCTCCTCCTAAGTTAGGGCAAACTGCACGCCAGGGCCTGGTCGATGGCCAGTTACCCGCGCGTGATAGGCTTGTTAGGGTCAGAACAACCTGCTGGAAACCTAACGGTGCCAACCAAGGCGGTGACTGACATTCCCTTGGCAGCCTCCCGTTTACGTCCGGACATGGAGCAAATGACACAGTCCCCAGTGGTCTTAACGGTCACAAGAAACACAGAGACGCCTGGCAGCTACGCGGTCCAAAGGACTGACCACACGGACTGCCAGGTCGAGATCAGCCCGAAGTCCAAGCTTTTGCTTGCTAACGCTATCGCGGGACTTACGGGAAAAGATAGGAAGAAATACGAACGGCGCCTCGAAAGAGCGCTGAAACCAAAAACAGCTAAAGAACAAACACCAACACCCACACGACCTCCGAAATCGAACAGTGGACCGCGGCAAATAAAGACCTCCACGAAAAAACCGCGCGGCTCGCCAAAAAGCAGAAAACAGAAGCAGACAGATACACGGACTCGCAAACGTAAAATCTCACACCTGCCAGCAGACCCGAGCGCGGAGCAGCAGGTAGCACAAGCGAGCGCTGGACTACACCAAACAAAGGCGGCCGCCCACCCCGGCGGCGGGGAGGGCGACCGCCCGCGCGAACAAAGCCCTCAGGTATGCGGCCGGCAGCCCGAGCCGGCTGAGTCACCCGACCACGTGCAGGAGCGGAGCTGCACAGAACGCGAGCCGCGTGGCGACGCGCCGACCGTGGCGGCGCGGGCGACCAGTGGGCCGCGGCACGATGAAGTGGCCGCGGCCGGCGGGCCGCAACGAGCCGTCACGACGGGCGTCGAAGAACTCGACCACGCCGACGTGAACACAACAACAGACGCAGACGAGGATGGCTTCATACTCGCCAGAAAAAAAGTCAGTCGACCCTCCACCTCCGTCGCACACACACCAGTCACAACACACAATAGATACGAGATAATAGACGAACATAACGCAGAAACAGCGGCACCAGACGCAACACCAACCAACAACACAAAAACAACAGAGGAAGAGGTGACAAAATATAGAATTCCCCCACTTGTAGTTCATTACGATCAGTCGTATAAAATCATCTACGACCTGATTAAACAAACCGTAGGAGACAGCAAATTTACGGTAAAAACTACAGGGGAAGATAAAATAAAAGTAACGCTACAAACAGTTGACGAATACAAAAACGTCAAACAATTGCTACAAAACCACAAAGTCCACTACTATACGTTTCCAATAGCGGCTAAGAAACCCATTAAGGTAGTGTTCCGCGGCATGCCGCATAAAACTAACACAGCTGACATCAAAACATTCCTCGAGGAACAAGGCTTCGAGGTAAGCACGGTGGTAAAAACCCACCCAAAGAGGCCATGGCCCCTACACACTGTCACCCTCCCAGATTCATCACAGAACAGAAAGATTTGGGAGGTGGAGAGAATCCTGGCAGTGGAAGTAACTCCCGAAAAACTGAAGAAGAAATCAGGGCCGGGTAGATGCTTCAACTGCCAGGAAATAGGACACCTAGCAAGGGACTGTGGCATGCCAATGAGATGCGTCAGATGCGGAGATGCCCACACATATGACGAATGCAAGGTGCCTAGGGGGGAAGGCAAGGAATCGTGCTGCAACTGCAGAGGAGCACACCCTGCCAGCTACCTAGGGTGCCCTGCATATCGGCACGCCAGGGATCGCCACAGGGGAAAACAAACCTACGGTGACCGCTCTCAAAGACCGGTAAATAAAACGGCACCCCAACAACCGCCCCCTTACCGACAATTTAGGCAGACAACAACGAGAGTGTACGCATCGCGTACATACGCAGCAACCGTAGGCGATCCCAACAAACCACCCGACCCAAACCAGGTTCCTGGAAACGGAGAACTGCCTAGGGAAGCCCCTCAGCGCCCCCCCAAGCCCAGTCTGCATCAATCAACCGAGGACGCCACTGTACAGGGACTCGCCTCGTCGATCAAAATGCTGCAAGAACAGATGACCCACTTGGTCAACGTTCTTGCCAGCATCACGCGCCTTCCAGCCGAACTCGCTACGGCAGCTAAGCAGTCGCAACCTACAGCGACTACCACAGGAAACCCCACACCCCACCATGGATAGACGACCAAATATACAAGGTCTCAAAATCTGCGTCTTCAACGCAGACGGTCTATTCAATCAAGCCCTCGAATTTAGAGAATTCATAAAAGAGGAAAACATTGACGTATGCCTAGTAGCCGAAACACACCTTAAACCAGGGGTAAGGGCATCTGTACCAAATTACAATTGTTACAGACGCGATCGGCCCACTGCAGGAGGCGGGGTCGCAGTATACGTCAAACGAGGCATAGAACACCACCAGGTGTACCCACCAGCAACCCAACAGGTAGAAACGGTCGCAATACAAATAGCCACCGTAACAGGACCCCTCACAGTCGTTGCAGCCTACCGCCCCCCTTCCCCAACGCTTGAAGAGGACGACATAGCTGCATTAAGCCAAATAAGAGGCAAGCTCCTAATAGGAGGAGACCTCAATGCCAAACACGCAGACTGGCACTCAAGAGTAAGTAATAGAGCTGGTCGACAACTGCAACGACTCGCGCGCACGCATCAGTTCCAAGTGTGGGGCCCAGAGGAACCCACCCACTTCCCGAAAAACGGGAACAGGGCAGACGTCCTCGACATTGCGCTCACTAAACACATCATGGGTTTTGTGTCCGCAAGTTCAATGAATAGAATGTCGTCGGACCACAACCCTGTCATTCTCGAGGTCGATATGGGAGAATGGCTCTCTATCCCACAGCTAAGAACCTCACACAAACACACAAATTGGGAACAGTTCCGCGCCAATATAGCTACAGAACTGACCCAAGCCCCGCCTCCAACAGCAGACACTGTCGAGCAAACGCTGGAAGACCTCACGAAAGCGATCCTGCAAGCAGCTGAGGAAGCCACGCCTGTGCCAGCGGGTCCCCCCCGCCCCAGGCAACTTCCCCAGCACCTGCTTGCACAAATAAGACACAAAAACAGGATCGCCAAAGAGTGGAAACTCACAGGCAACAGAAACACAAGGAGGCTGCTCAACAGACTACAAAGAGAGTTGAAAGTTGCGCTCACTGAGCACCGCAACCAGCAATGGTCCGAAAGACTATCAACTCTCAACTTAGAAGACCATAGTCTATGGCAAGCCACAAAACAGTTCACGAAAAGACGCGCTAGAATGCCGCCTCTGCACGGCGAACGTGGACTGCAGTTCAGCGCCGTAGACAAAGCAAACGCGCTAGCCGACGTGTTCGAGAAGCAATTCACGCCAGCAGAGGCACAGGACAGGGAACACGTCGAAACAGTTCGCAGACAACTGGCCACCTTTTTAGCAGCAGAAGACGAAGATGAATACACGCCACTCTTCAGCCCTGAAGACGTGGCAGGAGCCATCAAGTCACTGCCAATAAAAAAGGCACCAGGCCACGACCAGCTCACCAACGAACTCCTAAAACATATCCCGCCACTGGCAATAACCCACTTAGCTGATATCTTCAATGAAATTACGCGATCACAAAAATTCCCGACCCAGTGGAAACATGCAGAAGTAGTCGCGATCGCAAAACCAGGGAAAGACCCGGTGTTCCCGCAGCACTACAGACCAATTAGTCTCCTGCCCACCCTCAGCAAACTGTACGAGCGCCTCCTCTTAACTCCGATTCAAGATCACATCAGAAGAGAGCAAATTATGCCAAAATTTCAATTCGGTTTCCAGCAACAACACTCCGCCCCCCAACAAATAATGAGGGTAGTTGAAGCAGCTACAGAAAGCTTCAACCGAAAGGGCTACTGCGGGATCGTCTTATTAGACGTCGCCAAGGCTTTTGATTCAGTCTGGCACACCGGAATCTTGCACAAAATGTACACCCAAGGCTTCCCAGGGACGATAGTAAAACTTATACAGAGCTATCTAACCAGTAGGACATTCTCCGTTAAGATCGATCGATCACAGTCGAGCAGGAGAAGAATACGCGCTGGAGTGCCCCAAGGGTCCGTACTGGGTCCTACCCTGTACAACCTTTACACAGCCGACATCCCTGTAACGCAGCACGTCCAAACAGCACAATATGCAGACGACACCGCCTTCTTCTCCTGCTCCACGAACAGGAACCTGGTAACGAGAAGACTACAAACGGCACTAAACAGGACTGACTCATGGGCCAAGAAATGGCGCATCTCATTGAATACTGAAAAGACCCAGGCACTTATGATAACAAGACGCATCGGGAAACGCCGCCCCCTAAGAAGACCCATCCAACTGCTGCAGCTACAAGGGCAAAATCTCCCCTGGAGAAACACGGCGAGATACCTCGGTGTGACACTGGACAAGCGACTAACTTGGAAGTGCCACATCGAGGAACTCCGCAAGAAAGCCCTTGGAAGGATGCAAGTCCTCTACCCTATATTGAATGAACGCAGTTCACTAGACCCCAGCACCGGAGTAGCGGTCTATAGAAGCCTTATTAGGCCGATACTGGAATACGCATGCCCCGTATGGGGCTATGCAGCCAGATCGACAATAGGCCGCCTACAAAAAATTCAAAACAGAGCTCTCCGGAGAGCCTTACACTTACCTCCACGATTCCCCACAGCAGATCTACATGCTGCGGCGGATATCGATACATTACAAACACGGTTCCGAAACCTGGCAGAACAGTTCTATGCCACAGCCGGTACCGCACATAATGAACTCATCAACACACTTGGCCAATACGACCAAACAAATGATAAATACAAGCGACCCAAATCAATACTCTTCTGAGTAAAACAACAGAACCACACACCTCTTACGAGTAAAACAACAGAACCACACACCTCTCACCACAACAGATAAAAACAAAAGAACAGTACATCCAAAACACACAGCCACAGTGAAGGAAATGTCCCCAAGGGACAATAACCTTCCCAGCAACACCTTCCAATAAGAGGAAGAAATTAGAGAGGAGCGCGCGCGCCCAAGTACACGAATACAGGACGACACACGCTCTTACGCAAGAGCAGTATCACCCGCACAGACCCCCACAACAGAAAACACGAACCCAGCAGCAGCAACAACAAGACAAACAAGCAACACACCCATACACCACTTCTCCCAAGCCCTGACGGAAGTCATCAAGCTCATGGACAAGCTGATGCAGACCATGACAAAGAAATTTGATCAGCTCTCCGCCGACATCTCATCGGCAGTTAGGCCCTCGCAGTCCACTGCGACAACAAGCGCTACAACACCGCAACATGGCTAGGCCAGCAATTCAGGGTTTCAAACTATGCACGTTTAACGTCATGAGCCTCTTCCCTCAGGGTCTAGAATTTAGACAATTCCTGGCGGAAGAAGAGATAGACATATGCATGGTGCAGGAGACCAACCTGAAACCGGGAATCAGAGTTTCTGCACCAAACTACCTCTGCTACAGACGAGACCGACCAACTGCAGGGGGCGGGGTAGCAATCTACATAAAAAGGGGGATTCCGCACCACCAGATTCACACACCAGAAATGACGCAGTTGGAAACAGTAGCATTAGAGGTACAGACATCCACAGGACCGGTAACTGTGGTGTCAGCATATCGACAACCCAAAAACCACAGGTTAGTTGAAGACGACATCGTCAAATTAGGACAAATTGGAGGCAAGCTGATACTTGGAGGAGACCTTAACTCCAAGCACTCCGACTGGAATTCCAGGAGGACAAACCAAGCCGGCCGACAATTAAAAAGCATTGCGCGCATCCACCACATGCACGTGTGGGCCCCCGAGGAGCCCACACACTTTCCCAGAAACGGAAACAACCCGGACGTAATCGATGTAGCAATCACCAAAGGTCTCACAGGGTTTGTGACGGCGCATTCGCTGAATAGAATGTCGTCCGATCACAACCCTGTCACATTCGAGATTGACATGGGCGGCTGGTTACCGCGCAACCAGCATACAACCTCGTACAAACGCATCGACTGGGAAAGATTCAAAACACAAGTCATGGAAGAACTCACCAACACCCCGCTCCCGACAGAGGACACAGAACAAACGCTGAGTACCTTCACAGACGCGGTCCTGCAAGCAGCACAGGGCGCAACACCTGAACTACCTCCGCCCCCTCCCCACACACAGCGACTGCCACCCCAGCTGCTTGCCCAGATTAGGCACAAAAACAGGACCGCGAAGGAATGGAAACTTACGCGAAATCCGGACACCAGGAAGCTGCTTAATAGGCTACAGAGAGAACTTAAGGTGGCGCTCACTGAGCACAGAAACCAGCAATGGTCAAACCGCCTTACAGCTCTCAAAGTGCAGGATAACAGCCTCTGGCAAGCCACCAAGCAGTTCACTAAAAGACGCGCAAGAATGCCGCCTCTGCACGGCGAGAGAGGACTAGTGTTCAGCGCCCAAGATAAAGCCAACGCACTCGCCGACGTCTTTGAGAAACAGTTCACACCAGCAGAGGCGCAGGACCACGAACATGAAAGAATGGTCCGCAGACAACTAACCGCATTTCTGGCAGCGGATGACGACGTCGATGACGATGCACCTGCCTTCTCCACGGAGGAGGTAGCGAAAGCCATCAAAACGCTGCCCAACAAGAAAGCCCCAGGACACGATCTCCTCACCAATGAACTGCTTAAGCACCTGCCCCAGCTAGCGATAGAAAAATTGACAGAAACGTTCAACGAAATCACGCGATCACAAAAATTCCCGAAACAGTGGAAACACGCGGAAGTGGTCGCGATCGCTAAGCCTGGAAAAGACCCCATCTTTCCCCAGCACCATCGCCCCATAAGCCTACTCCCAACACTGAGTAAGCTGTACGAGCGCCTCATCTTAGTGCACATAGACAGGCACATAAGAAGAGAGAACATGCTCCCCAAATTCCAGTTCGGATTTCGCAACCAACACTCAGCACCCCAACAACTCATGCGAGTGGTCGAAGCCGCAACAGAAGCCTTTAACCGGAAAGGCTACTGTGGACTAGTGCTGCTAGACGTAGCCAAGGCCTTCGACAGTGTGTGGCACACTGGACTACTGTACAAATTGTACACGTTAGGATTCCCCGGCCATGTCGTTAAGCTCCTGAAGAGCTACCTAGCCAACCGCACATTTTGCGTCAAAGTGGACACTGCGAGGTCCTCAAAGCGCACCATCAAAGCTGGAGTACCACAGGGATCGGTGTTAGGCCCAATACTGTACAACCTGTACACGGCCGACACACCGTCTGCCCCACAGACTCAGACAGCCCAATACGCCGACGACACGGCATTCTTCGCCGTTAGTACAAATAGGGGGATAGTGACGACAAGACTCCAAAACCTACTACACCAGACTGAAGCCTGGGCCAGGAAATGGCGGATTACAATAAATGGGGAGAAAACACAAGCGATAATGCTCACCCAAAGGAAAGGCAAACGCAACCCTGCCCACCGCCATCGACAAAACAGACAACTAAGACTACACAGACGCGACATCCCATGGAGGGCCACGGCCAAATACCTGGGTGTCACCCTTGACAAAAGACTGACATGGCGCGCACATATCGACGACATCAGAAGGAAGGCCAGCGCCAGACTTAACGACATTTACCCCATACTAAATACTGAAAGCAGCCTGGCGGCAACTACAGGAGTGAGGCTGTACTGTACGCTTGTCCGCCCCATCATCGAATATGCCTGTCCAGTCTGGGGCTATGCAGCCAAAACGCACCTGCAAAGGCTGCAGAGAGTCCAAAATCGGGCACTCAGACGGGCAATTCATGTCAGGACGCGCTTCCCCACTGCCGACACCCACGAGGCAACGGAAGTAAAGATGCTGAAAGACAGGTTCAGAGAACTCGCGGTAGCATTCTACCAAACTGCGAGCCAATCTGAAAACCAGCTAATTAAACACTTAGGCAATTACAACACCTACAACCTCAAATACAGGAGGCCAAAATGCATCCTAAATTAAACACAAAATAATTACCATAAACACAAAATAGTGGTTCAGAAAAACTAGCATAAAAAGCAAGGACAAAACTAAAAGTAAGGTGCATTCTACATGCAAAATTTAACGTACAGGCTTGGAGGAAATGTCAAAGGACAAAGAACCTCCACCACAAGACTACTCAACGTCCGAGTACGTCATATATGCGAGAGAGAGAGCTGCGCCGGCATTCCCGCTCACGCCGCGGAGAGTACACGTTAGTTCGTTGTCACTGTTGCTTATCGTGATGTCGGGACGCGGAAGTGGACGCAAAGCTGCTGCCTTGGCGGAGTTTCTGCTCACGTTAGCAGGACCTGCCGGGAAGAAGAAGAAGAAGTCTACACCGCAGTGCTTTCGCTGCCAAAAGCTTGGCCACGTTGCCAAGCACTGCAGCGGAGCAGTCGCGTGCTTGAAGTGTGCGCAAGCACACGACACACGCGACTGCAAGAAGCCGAAGGACGCCCCCTGCACTTGCGCCAACTGCGGTGGCGCACACGCGGCTAACGCCCGTTCCTGCGCGTACAGGAGAAATTGGCGCGGACCAGAGAAGACGCAGAAGCAAGTGACCACCACACGCGAAGAGGTGGTCACTCGCTCAGAAGACGCCATCACCAGGCGCCTCAGCGACGCCGTAGAAGAAGCCATGTCCACCTTCAAATCCGCCATGGCGGAAGAGAGGGCGGCCATGCTGGCGGAACTGGGCGAGGCTCGGCGTCAGATTGCTGAGCTGACGCAGGAGCTTCGCTCAGCCAAGGCAGCTTCCGCCACAGCGGTCGACACCGCCAGCCAGACGACTCCTCCTCGAGAGAAGAAGTTTGCGACGGTGGCCACGCAGACCGACGTGCCTGCCGAAGGGGAGGCAACACTGCCCAAGACGGACGCAGAAGCAGAAGCGCAAGAAGAAGGGTGGGAAGAAGTCCCATTCCTCCCGCTTCCCGACATGTACAGCGCAAGCGCTGTGACGCAGAAGATAGCTGCATCGCTTCGCGATGGTACATATCCCCACCACGACAACCCTTATCCCTTCGTTCCTCCTAACCTTTCTAAACCTTCACCTCCACACCAACCAATCGAATATCCAGAAGGCCTTGTTGGTCTTTCCAAGGAGGATTACGATCTGATCAATTCCTTCCCAATTTTCACAGAGTGGCAAATGCGCTACGTCATCTTCGCTCTCGTCCACGGAGAGTATGAGAAAGCTGGATACACTGTATCCACTATCCCAACCGAGGGAGAGCCCTCAAGTAAAAAGAAGAAGAAGAAAAGTCGTCACACCGACAAATACAGAAAATAGGTTATCGGCACTCCTTGCCAGTACAGAACAACCTACAAGTCAAGAAAGAAGACTCATCAATCATCCCAGGGGAGTAAAGGCCAACAGGCCACAAACTTCCACCTGAACCTCCTCACAGTGAGGAAGTCAGAAAAGGAGCAGCAGGCAGGCTGCGCCGGCACGCACTCCGCTGCTCGACTCGCTGCCGCTCGCACCGGTCGTTTTCGTTTCCGTTTCGTGTGCACCGTCGCTAGCCCATCGCCATGTCCGGACGCGGAAAGGGAGGCAAAGTCAAGAGCAAGTCAAAGTCCCGCTCAAGCAGGGCTGGGCTCCAGTTCCCGGTCGGCAGAATCCACCGCCTCCTGCGCAAGGGAAACTACGCAGAGCGCGTCGGCGCCGGGGCGCCCGTCTACCTCGCCGCCGTCATGGAGTACCTCGCGGCTGAGGTGCTCGAGCTGGCCGGAAACGCGGCCCGCGACAACAAGAAGACGCGCATCATCCCGCGCCACCTGCAGCTTGCCATCCGCAACGACGAGGAGCTCAACAAGCTCCTGTCGGGCGTCACCATCGCACAGGGTGGTGTCCTGCCCAACATCCAGGCCGTCCTGCTGCCAAAGAAGACCGAGAAGAAGGCCTAAAGGAGGCCAGGCAATCGCAGCGCCGCGTGCTCCCCTGCACGCAACGCGCTTTGCCGGCTCGGCCCACAACAATCGGCCCTTTTCAGGGCCACCACACAAACCTACGTCCAAAGCAAAATTTCAGTCGTCCTCGCCGCACCTTGTTTTGTTTTAACTTTGCACTTTCACAGCACAGCCGCCGCCGGCGCACGTCCGCCATCTTGTCGTCCACACAGCCCGTGTGGCCCAACACACACACACACACACACACACACACACACACACATTTTGCACGGTCGCAGTCGCCTTCCAAACGACAACGGCAGCAATAATGACCATTGTTAAAGGGAGGCGTGTCGACACACCGCCCTCCACTCCCGCGCGCAACGGCCGTCGACACGAACGAAACAGCTGATCCGGCCGCCTATGCCCACACGCCTTGCCTCGGAAACCCCAACGCCGCCGCAAACACACAGAGCCAAACCACGCAAGCAAATAATCACCGCCTCTCGCACAACAACACACAGCCCGCCATCTCCGTCGCGATCGATACAAAGACACACAAACGAAGCAGCTCCACACACAGCCAGCCACATGACACGTTTCCTTTCCTTCTCCCCTCCCAGTCACATCACGTCGCTCAAACGGAAAGAAAGAAACAAAGAAAGAAAGAGAGAAAGAAACAAACAAACAACACAGCGCACACACGCAGCAGCAACAACACAGACTCTTTCGCACTTTTCAACTTCCGAACAGTGTGGTGGCCCTGAAAAGGGCCGTTTTCTAGTCTCTCCCACCCACAAGCACGGCCGCGGGAAGGCCAGCGCCCGCTGCGACGCAGCCTAACCGCCGAAACCGTACAGGGTGCGCCCCTGCCTCTTCAGGGCGTACACCACGTCCATGGCCGTCACAGTCTTGCGCTTGGCGTGCTCAGTGTACGTCACCGCGTCGCGGATCACGTTCTCCAGGAACACCTTCAGCACCCCGCGGGTCTCCTCGTAGATCAGACCAGAGATGCGCTTCACGCCGCCCCTGCGAGCCAGGCGGCGGATGGCGGGCTTCGTGATGCCCTGGATGTTGTCGCGCAACACCTTGCGGTGCCGCTTGGCGCCACCCTTGCCGAGCCCCTTTCCTCCCTTGCCGCGGCCTGTCATCCTTCCTTCCTCGGGCAAAGCAAAACGTGCACAAACAGCAGCTGCAGCGGCTGGCGAGTCGGCTACGGTCTGCGCCCGGCGCGCCCGCCGCCCCCCTATATAGACTCTGGCCCGCCCTCCCCCCACCACGCGCAACCGAGGGCATATAAGCGCAGCACGGAGGCGCGCGTGCCCTCCCGAGTCGAGTTGTGGCAGCCGTAGCGCGCAGGTCACTGTTGCACGCGGCGCTCAGCTCCTGCGGGAGAGTCAGCGAGGAGAACGTACTGCGCGCGGGTGGCAAATTGTCGTGTTGCTGTTTTGACGGCAAAAAAGCAAATTGTCAAACCCTCGCGCAGTATGGTTAAGATGAGCAGCGTGGGACGAGATGTCGCGAGAGGCGGCAACCCTGCGACAGAAGAAGCAGTTTCCCCCACTCCCGCCCTGTACATCAAGTGCAAGGAGGTCGAATGGGTGGAACTATACGATGAGATGGGGCAGAGCTGCGACAAGGAGGTCGTCGTTGAGTCCGTCGACTCCGACGCCACCGTCAAGCTCCAGGCCGGTGACTGGAAGGACTACAGGGCCCTGAAGGCACTTGTGGCCGTTCACACGGTAGACGCCCCGGAAAGAGGTGCGACGGGTCAAAAGACTCGTCGCAAAGAAGTCACCAAGGCGCTTCTGAGGGGACTACCTTGGATTCTGACGGAGCGGGCAGTGGAAGAAGGACTGCGCCGCCAAGGTTTTGTTGGGGCAACCGTCAGGTTGCACAACAGAACCAATAGGACGAAGCCGCCTCTGTTCATTGTCGCCACACCAGCGGCGGACAACGGCAGGGACGTTCTTGGCATCCGGAAGCTGTTGGGCTTCCACGTGCAGCCGGAGACTCTCCCCCCCCACCTGGACATGAAGCCGCAGTGTTTCAAGTGCCAGGAGGAGGGGCATGTGGCAAAGCACTGCCGCAACGCCGCCAGGTGCGTCAAGTGCGGATGTCACCATGACACCCGCACCTGTACCAGCACCAAAGCCGTCAAACCAACGTGCGCCCGCTGCGGCGGCGAGCACGTCGCCAGCTGGCGCGGATGTCAGGCCTTCAACGGCCAAAATCCCGCCACTGCAAAGAAGACTGCGGCCCAGACAAAGAGGCGACGCCGCAGGAGAAGGAGACAACGTTCTGCAGCTGCGGCGAGCAACGGAGGGACAGAAACAGCGAGAGGAGGAGGCAACGCCGCGGGAACAACGGCGGCCCCCGGAGGAGATACGAGGACGGCCACCGCTCACGTGCGGCCGCCTTCCCCCGCCGCCTGTGGCAAGGGCGGTGGAGGGGGGCGGCGGTGCGACGCAGCGAGTGGGAAGACGGCGACGACAGCTGGTCCCGACTTCGACTCGGCCCTCCAGGAGGCGGAAACACGATTCCGCATGGTCCTCCATGCAGAGATGGAGGCCGCGTGCCTCACTCTCCGTGAACACCTCCGTCGCAATACCAGCAAGGAGACGCAGGCGCTGCAGACGGATCAGCAGCACAAAGACCACGGGTCGGCAACAGACGCAGCACACCCCAGGTGTGACCAGGCCACACAAACGGCCTGGCCGAAGAAATTGACCATCGGTCGAGCCATACAGGTCTCGCCAGAAGGCACGGGAGCACGTCAGGACTCTAGCGTCCAAACGAAGGAATTCGTCAACCACTGGAATGCCCTAGTGGACAGCGAAATCCTCGACAACACCATCCCAAACTTGGCCGACCGAGAAGAGACACACCAAATGAGCTTCCTGCAAAGCAAGGAGCTCATAAGAAGAAAGAAGGAAGCCCGAGAAGAGCAGCTCAGGAGAAGGCGAGAGGAGGAAGAGGCGGAGCGTGACAGACGACGCGAAGCCCACCGTGATCGCCAGCGCCAACGCTGGCAACACGGCAAACAAAGAGAAGTCAAGCCATTACAAGCAGTTCTGGCCGGGTTTTGCAGGTTTTCCTTGGCCGCTAAGGTGAATACCGGAACTGTCCCCAACAATCTCCTGCAAATAAATTCCCAATTGGGAGATATCCACCCCTTTCCCAGCACCCCAGCAACCAAAACAATAAATTGTGCCAAAACAGCATAAATACAACCCTTGGCTGAAAAGAGCCCAAGCATGCTCTAAAACAGCCCGCCCTTCTCCATCCGAGAAGGGAATGAAATGTGCTAAAAAAAAAAAAAAAAAAAAAAAAAAAAAAAAAAAAACGCGCGGGCCCGTTGTCAAGGCAGCACCGGACGCCGCGCCGCACCTAACCTCCACGCACGCCGCTCCGCTACCGCTATGGCCCGCACAAAGCAAACGGCCCGCAAGTCCACCGGCGGAAAGGCGCCGCGCAAACAGCTCGCCACCAAGGCGGCGAGGAAGAGCGCGCCCGCCACCGGAGGCGTCAAGAAGCCCCACCGCTACAGGCCGGGCACCGTCGCCCTGCGAGAAATCAGGCGCTACCAGAAGAGCACAGAGCTGCTCATCCGCAAGCTGCCATTCCAGCGCCTAGTGCGCGAGATCGCCCAGGACTTCAAGACCGACCTGCGCTTCCAGAGCTCCGCAGTCATGGCCCTGCAGGAGGCCAGCGAGGCCTACCTCGTCGGCCTCTTCGAAGACACCAACCTGTGCGCAATCCACGCCAAGCGCGTCACCATCATGCCCAAGGACATCCAGCTCGCGCGCCGCATCCGCGGCGAGCGCGCCTAAACCGCGCCGCGGCACCGCACCGCACAAACAAAAACGGCCCTTTTCAGGGCCACTAACATCTCTCCGTCGCGAGCAAACTTTGTCGGTCGCCTGCCTCTCGCCCCGCAACCCAAAAACAAAAACCGCCACTTCCCGTCCGTCCGCCACACCCGCTCACTCTGCCTGCCTGCCTGCCTGCCTGCCTGCCTGCCTGCTAGCAGCGCGCAACAATCACACATCATCCCTCCCCGGCGCTCCAAGCGCACAATACCCAACGGCCGACGTCACACCGCACGGGTGGCTGGCCGGCCGCCGCTTTCGTTTCGAAAACAAAAAACCCCGCACTCCACTCCGACGGCCAACGGCCAGGCAGGCGCGCTCGCTCGCTCTACACGCCACCGAAATCCCCGCCGACTCCTTCCACATCTCAACGTGCCCCCCGTTGCAAAACATAACACACACAAAGGAACAAAACAAAGACCAGACACGACTCGACAAGACAGACATCCGAGAAGAACGAACGCAGGCAAGCCAACCAACGTATTCAAACAAAACAACGTGACAGAAAACCAACCGTCGGCCGCCGCCACAAACACGGCGACAATCAACCACGACAACAACAACAACAACAACAACAACAACACCGCTTACCGCTACCGCCGCCCACACCCGCCACCGACCCCCGCAATCCAACCACCGCGGCACGCAAACAGCATCCCCACGGGCATACAGAAACGCCAGACAGACACCCACACCAAACGCAACACGACAATCAAAACCTTCCCCGACGTGCTTTGATGGCCCTGAGAAGGGCCGTTTTGGGCCGCGCGTCTCTTGCGCGCCACTAGACGACGACGGGGGGTGGGGACGACGGAGTCAAGCGCCAAACCCTTCCTTTCCCATCTCTTTCTCCTCTACTCTACTTCTTCTTCTTGGGCGAAGCCTTCGCCTTAGACGGCGTCGTCGCCTTCTTCGGGCGCGGCGCCTTCGGCTTCTTCGTCGGAACCTTGGCGGCCTTCTTCGCCTTCGACGGCGACTTGGCCTTGGCCGGCTTGGCCGCAGCCGCCTTCTTCGCACCCGCGGGAGCGGCCGACGCCGCAGACGCCTTCTTGGCGGCGCCCGCCTTCCGACCGGTCGCCGCCTTCACGCCACCAGCCTTCTTTGCGCCGGCCGCCCTTCTTCTCCTTGCTGGCCGGAGCGGCGCGCTTCTTCTTGGCACCGCCAGCACGAGCCTTGCCGCCCTCGGCCGCCCCCCCCGCCGCCGGCGCCGGCAAGCTTGAACGAGCCGGACGCGCCCTTCCCCTTCGTCTGCACCAGCTCGCCCGCCACGACGGCCGACTTGAGGTACTTCTTGATAAACGGCGCCAGCTTCTCCGCGTCCAGCTTGTAGTGCGCGGCTATGTACTTCTTGATCGCCTGCAGCGACGACCCGCCGCGCTCCTTCAGACTCTTGATGGCGGCCGTCACCATCTCAGAGGTGCGCGGGTGCGCAGGCTTGGCGCGCGGCTTCTTCGCAGACGACGCAGACTTGGCCTTCTTCGTAGTGCCGGTGGCGGCGGGTGCCGCAGCAGTCTCGTTCGTAGCCGCCTGATCTGCCATTTCGACGACGCGCGTAACACACAGCGAGAGCGAGAGCGAGCGGGACGGCAGGCACGCAAGCACAGCACAGCAGCGGAGCAGAGAATCACAAGGGCCCAGCCAGTGTCGCGGGCGGGCGCGGACGGCCGAGAGAGCGGCCGCCACTCTGCGCGCCGCCGCGCCGCGCCTCCCGCGCTTGCTACCGCCCAACGTCCGACAGCCTGTGCGGAGCAGCCCCAAACCTGCGCCACAACCGCCCGCGCCTTTCAAACCACCGAGGATGGGGCTACACACAGCCACACCACAGTCGCCAACCAGTCGCCACGGCAGCGCCGCAAACCACGGCCAAACTGCAGCTACCGCGCGCTACAGCCTGGGTCGGCCCGCCGAGAATCGCCGCCCCCGCCCAAATGCCGCCCCCACAGCCCCAGCCGACGACCCGCCACAATGGCCAAACCTTCGGCAAAACTCCCACACCGTCGCCGCGGCAGCCCGGCCAGCGCGGCCGGCGCCACAGCCACACAAGCCGAGGCGTGCGGCGATGACGGCCGTGCAAACGCGCCTCCGCCGCCCCATCGCCTTCCGTCGCCCTCCCGCCGTTTCCCGATCGGCCCGCAGCCGTCGGGCCACATCGCGCGCCGTCCTCCTCCTCTCGCCCGCCAACATTCACAGCCGTTTCTCAACAATTGCCCGCCGCAAACGGACGCCGCCTGCGCAACAGGCGCCGCCGCCCCTCGCCGCTTCCGACCCAACCCCTCGACCGAGGCAAACCGCAATCCGAATCTACAGACCAACCCAATCTGCCGTCAGCACACACGCCAGCCGACCTTACACGTTACGCGTTACACATTACGTTTACACGTCTAGGTTAGGTTAGGTTAGGTTAGGTGGACATGGGTTAGGTTAAGGGGACTTGGGTTAGGTTAAGCGTCAAACTTAGGTTAAGCATTCAAACACGTCAGGCGTCAGAGGCTAGGCTAGGTTAGGTTAGGTTAGGTTAGGTTACACGTTAGGTTAAGGGGTCAGTGCTAGGTTAAGAAGCGTCAAACGTAGGTTAAAAAAGCGTTCAAACGTGAGGCGTGAGCCGGACAGCTTACCGTACGTAGACGTTAGGGGCTCACAGGCTGAGCTCACCTCGCCACACCACAGGTTAGGTTCGGTTCGCTCGGCTCAGCGTAAAGCGCCGAGGTCAGGGTTACGTTCGTTCACCTTCGGGCGCCACACTTTCGGTTGAAAGGTCGCGACGGGGCGACGTCGGCAGGCACGCCGCAAACGAACAAAAACGTACAGACGACGTCGAAAACCGCCGACAGACGGGGGAGCAGCACGACCACGACCAGATACCGAGCGCGAACGAGACACACGCGAACCACCCCCACCGGCCAAAGGGCACCACACAACAACCCAGAGCACCACGTGTCGACACCAGAGCAACCCGCCGCTCACGCGACATGGCTGGCACCGAAGGGCAACCGCCCGCAACTGCGCTTTCCGCGCCGGCCCGGATGCACGTCGTGCTACAACAACACCACTACCGTACACAGCCGCTGTTCACAACATCACTATCATGCGCGCCCGCGGCTCGCCGCCGTCGCAGTCGCAGCCCCAACGCCAGCACTTTTGCACCACCATTCACACGCACCGCAACACAGCTCGCCGACACAGCCGAACAAAACAAACACCACACAACAACAGCAACAACGCCGCCGCCTCTACTTGTGCCGGCGACCCACCCCGCCGATGGCGCACCTTTCGCCAGCCGGCAATCGACACACACGCACGCACGCACCCACCCACCCACCCACCCACCCACCCACCCCCCGGGGCCCAGTGCAAAAAAAAACAAAACAAAAACAAAACAACACAAACGACACGGGAAGCGCACACCGCCACTTCGCGCGCACGCCACCAACCAGTCGTCGTCTCAAAATAACAAACACAAACAAAATAAACTAACAACTAGGGCAACACAAAACAAAAACGCCTCGCACGAACCGCCCACAAAAAGGACAAGCACACGCACAGCCTCTGCTGACGACCACGACGCAGCGGCACGCTGCTCCTGTCCCGCGCCCCGCGCCCCACTCGATTCACAACTCACGCGACACCGTCAACGACGGGCTCGCTTCCCGCAACCTACCACCTTTCCGCCACGACGCACAGCCCCAGCCCCACCCGACGACGCCCGTGGCAACGACTGCACTTTCACCACCGCCTCCCCCTTCCCCCCCAAAACACACACACACACACACACACACAGCCAAAAACGCACTCGCGACCCACACATGCACGTGCATCGGCACACGCCAACCAGTCAACGTCGACAACCACACGCAAGGCTCGAAACGAAACCGGCGTCCTTCCACGTTGCCATCAAGCTACGCGACACAAGACACAAGGAACCAACACAACAGCCGGCCCCACTAATTCCCACTCTCACGCCGCAAAAAGCACACCGAAACCGCCAAACGCACGCACATTCCCCTTCGCACTGACAACGACCGGCTCGCTACCACACACCTCTCGGCAGCCGTTTCACGCCAATTCGCCACACCGCCCACACAGTCGACAAGCGCCCGCCCTGTACGGCACACGCAACGACGCAGCGCAGCAAAGGGCGCCCGCAACACATACCTCTCCTCCCTCTCTCTCTCTCTCTCTCTCTCTCCGCCGCCCGACGCGCCAACCGCCACACCACACCGCCAGCCACTCGCAAATTGTGCACTGCCACCAGCCACACGTCCAACACGCCGCGCCGCCTCCGGCCACCCGCCAGGGGGCGCTCACGTCCGCGACAACAGCGCGGCCCGCCGGGCCGGGCCGAACCGAACCGAACCGAGCCGCCGCTGCTCTGCACTCGGCACGGCCACACCCTGCTGCAGACCGGGCTCGTCTCTCTGTACGCGTCTGCCTGCGCATCAACACAACACGACCTTTTTTTTTTTCTCTCTCTCTACCGCCATCCCTTCTTCTCGCGTTTTACTCGTTGTTGCAGCAGCGGCGCACACCTACACATCCACAGCCCCAGCCGAGCCGGCCTCACCTCAGGGCCCGCCGCCAGCGTCTCCTCCTCGGGCACAGGTGCGGTGCGGTGGCCGCCCATCCAACCGCATTGCTGGCCGTCCAGCCACCAGGCGTTCCCACTGCCGCGAGCCACGCCGCGCACCGACCCTGCTGCAGAAAACGAAGCATAGCCAGAGACCGACCGATACACAAAGCAAGCCGTCGCCTCGCCTCTTGTCCTTCCTGCCTTCCTTCCGCCCCCGCCCTTCTCACACCACCGCCTCTCCACTTTCGCCCCCGCCTCCTTTTTTTTTTTTTGTTTTTTTTTTTGTTTTCTTCTTTCTTTCTTTCTTTCTTTCTTTCTTTGGCCCTCTCTCTCTCCTTCCCGCCATGGCGGTTACGGCACCGCCTGCAGCGGCAGATTTTTTGCGCCCACACGCCTACTCCTACCACCATTAACCTTGCCCTGCCCATCAACGTCGCAGTCGAACCGACGCTTGCCAACACACTGCCCACGTTCCTTTCTCTTTTCGGCCTACGCCCATTACGCGCCGCCGCCACAGCACCTTCCCTTCCCACAACACACCGACGTCATCACACGCACCCAAAAAACAGGGGGCCACGACCGTGTTCCTCGCCCACTCCCATCCCGCACGGTACGCACATTCCCAACTACTACCGCGCACCCTCCCTTTCCAATCTGTGTGTCTCTGTGTCTGTGTCCTGTCCGCGCGTGACGCCTCTCAGCATCCGCCGTCCCCCGTCCCGTTTTCGCCCCCATGCCGTCGTCGCGCCGCCTCCTCCCCGTCCACCGCCGCCCCTGTCCGCCCCGCACCACACCATACACCGCTGCTTGTCCCGGCCGTTGCCACCAAAGGCGCCGACCGCAAACGCGCCACGCCGCAGCCCCCGTGCGTCTCGCGCTCGCTTGCATCTCCGTGCCGACGCTGCCTCTCTTCCCGCTCGCACTCGACCTCGACAACACAGTCTTTGGCTCCGCCACTGCGTGTTCCGGTGGTACGCACGCTGCAACACGTATGTATTCATTACCAGAGCGATGGCGAGGCATGACAGCATCTCTGTCTGACCAGAGAGTTATTTATCGTTGCTAGTCGGCGCTTGGACCGCGCCAGACGACAGTAGTGGCACGCACCGGGTCGCCAGGAACAGTTGTTATATATATTGTAGCGCGAGTCGGGAGAGGTAGTAGTCGGTCGACAGTAGTAGCGGGTGGACGGTTGTACTGAGCGGGCGTCGGCGGCGTGCTCTGCTCGTCTCGCGACTCTGGTCACGGTTCGGGACGATGTATAGTATATTGTGTTATAATCAAAAGGTAGTGTGAAGCTGCATTGCGCAAATCTGATAACGTATGTTCATTGTACTTATTTTGTTCAACAACAAAAGCCCCACTATTACTTTTTTCTAAAGTACCTTTTGTCTTTTAACGAAAAACATTCACTTTTTAAAGACTACTTCCTATGGCATTTCCCTCCAAGGAGTGCAATTAATTACCAGCCAGCACTCATTCATTGCACACAGCTGTGTAAGGGGTATCTACAATTGAGGAGCGGATATAAATGCAAATTTTTTTTTTTTTTTTTTTTTTTTGTGTGTGTTGTAACCTCCCCGCAAATTTTAAAATAATGGACAATGTTATTTACGGATGCTAATGGACATTGCGCTAATTGTAACCTCGCCCACAATGAGAGGTATTGAAAATGGCAACAAAAATGTGAAATTCGCAATCTGACTCAAATATAAATTCTTCACAACATTTAAAGTCCGTTCAGTGACAAGAAACTTCAATTAAACCGAAATATCGGTCTTTGGCCCTGTGCAAAACAATCAGAATTAAAGTCTTACCTCCGAATAAATGGATGTCACATTTCTGCTCTTGTTGTTGCGCAGCGCTTGGAGGAACTGCATTGCAAATAATAATATTCTCTTTTTTTGTGATTTTAGTGAAATTTTTCTTCAAAGAAGTGGAATGAAATGTGAAGTGCAACGAACTCTTTAGTTCAATAAAAAATTAAATGTTTGAAAAATGCTTTTGAAATAAACATTATTATTGGGGAACTTGTTGGAGAATAATTACAATAAATAAAATTTTTCATTATCTAATGATTATATTAATTAACAGTATACCTTATTCACCATCTTGACCAGTGTTGCCGACCGCCTACATCACACAACCGCACTCGGCTCCTACTACTGACCGACCGCTCTGCATGACGACTATTAGCGTACTGCACGCGACGACTACTGACAGAGTACAGCCCTCAACTACACAGAGCTACAGACTCGCAACGACTGACTGACTGACTGACTGAGAACCGCTCGCAACACTCGCGCAGTCCAGCGCAAACTCTCTGGTCACAGATGCTACAATGTCTCGCCATCGCTGCTATGTTACATACGTGTTTCAGTGTCTTTTTCATTGGGGTAACAATCTTTGGCTCTTTTTATTCTGAATACAGGGCCAAAGGTCAACGCTGCTGCCCTTATACAATTTATCAGGTTTCATTGTGTCTGTTGCAATGTTACATACGGTTCATTCTTTCATTAATATTATCGTTGGGTTTCTTTTGTAGGGACGTTAACATTCTGGCACATTTTTATTACCATCGGACTCTCTGCTATTTGTGCAGGGAGGTTATACCTGGGTCCATTTCCATTTCCATTTACATTTTAATATTGATAGACTTTTTGTTTTCTTTTTTGTTTCTTGTTGTTTTTCCTTCTTTTTTTTTTTTTTTGTTTTGTTTTTCCCGCTCTCACCACCACCGCCGCATCACGCCTTCCGTTTTCTTGGTTTCTTTTCTGCTTCAACATCACCGCGCCCCATTTCCACACCACAGCCATCAGCCTCCAAGACGGGCAGGCGCAGTGTGCCATTTCCGGCGCACAAGCACACCCGTACGGTACTCTCCTCGCCCCCACGCCACCAACAACACAGCGACCACGCGGCTTTCAGGCATGGCACGGCACGGCACCGGCGAAATGCGCCGCCCCCGCCCCTCCGCGCATCCGTCCGTCTCGCCACGTTCACTGACAGCCGCGTCTGCGGTTACACCACGACAACCACAACACAACACCGCTCCCCTCCCTGGCAACTCATTGTTTTTCTCCTCCTCTTTTGCACAAACCACAACGCCGAGCACAGGCGCAAGCCACCCACACCGCGCCCCTCCCCGTCCCGTCTTTGGCCGCCGCTCCTCGTTTCCTCGTTTGCCCCCTCCCATCTCCCGAAATGCCATGCCAGCAGCGTTACGCATGCCCCTCCCCTGTCCACACAACACTACCGCCAAACGAACAGCCTTCCGGGCCACATGCAGGGCACGCCCACCTCCAAACACTGCCAATTCACGGACGCGCACACACACACACACACACACACACACACACACACACACACACACACACACACACTCACTTTCTCGACACCTTTCTGTACGGAGGGTGCGTCATCTCGACCGTGACAGAGTGACGGCAACTATCGACGATCCATTTCCCCCCACTGGTAAAACATGTCCACTAACACCTACATACATCATTCAAGTACACAGACAATAGCATACACACAATGGGAGGGCACACGAACATGGACGGCACGGCACTGTCATACACTCTTCCTCAGAACCATATCAACAAACGTTACGTACATCCGGGAAAGCGAAAGCGAAAGCAAAGCCCAATGCAGCCGTCAAAGGTAACGTTCACCACGGCAGACACTTGCAGCCGCGCCGCCGTTAAACGCATTTCAGTGCGGCTCCAATACGCCTCCGACACGGGAACGTTCCGTTGCTCTACGAATGCGTTTCTCCCCTTTTTCCCTTCCTCTCTCTTTTGCCCCCCCTCCTTGCACTCTTGCCTCATTCCTCACGTTCTGCCCACACATTCGACCGATCAAAGTCAACCTTTCGTTACCGTTCTCAGCGCGACGGTGTACAACAGTATGACGGGTGTGCCCAAGACTTCGGTTCAGTTGCGTGACGCCGGTCTATCGCGCCGATCGACAGTTACTCAGGGGGCGACGGATCGGACCACGTCACCGACACACAAAACACTTTCAAACAAACAAATACATACCGGATGGACACAGACAAACACGTGTACAGACATTCGCCAAACAAACGACGACGACCGCCGCCGCCGTCGTCGTCGTCGTCGTCGTCGTCGTCTAGCGTCGCGCTTACTGTACTGCACTGGACACGCGTGCATCTTGAATGACGACATCGGTGTGCGTGCGTCGTACGCAATCAGTCAGACACGGCTATCAAAAATCAGAGTCGAATGGTACATCATCGTGCGTGTCGCCGTACACGTACAGTACAATACAACAACAATGCGTCTTAATGGCACGTTCATTTCAACGTCACTCACACACCTCCACGCTGCAGTTACGTCGCACCATTGTCAAACTCGGCGTACAGCAAAGGGAATAGTGGGCGGCAAAGAAAAAAAAAACAAACCAAACAAAAACATTTCACATTTCACCCTCGCCATGTATGATGTGCAAAAAAAAAAAAAACAAACCCGCAAACGGCCGTCGTTACGGTGACACAAAAGTCGCCGATCGCACTGTCCCCCCTCGCAGACAGGTAACACACACCAACACCAACACCAATGGGTCAAAACCACTCCAACGAGGCGTGCCACCATTCCACGCCACGGCGACCAACCTCGTGGCCGTACCCCGCAACACGCTTTGACGCGCCCCCCCCACCCACAATCAAAATGCACACATACATCACAGCCGTCCACACAAACAACAACAACAACAACAATTCCGCCCTTCCCGCAAAAGGCAAGTTGGTGGCCCTGAAAAGGGCCGTTTTGCCGCTCTCGCAACGGAGGAGCCTTCTCCATCCTTCCTTCCTTCCATTCCAGAGCCACCTCCTTACTTGGAGCTCGTGTACTTGGTCACCGCCTTCGTGCCCTCGCTCACGGCGTGCTTGGCCAGCTCGCCAGGCAGCAACAGCCGCACAGTGGTCTGGATCTCGCGGGACGTGATGGTCGAGCGCTTGTTGTAGTGCGCCAGGCGAGAAGCCTCGGCCGCAATGCGCTCGAAAATGTCGTTCACGAAGCTGTTCATGATGCTCATCGCCTTCGACGAGATGCCCGTGTCAGGGTGCACCTGCTTCAGCACCTTGTAGATGTAGATGGCATAGCTCTCCTTCCTCTTGCGCTTCTTCTTCTTGTCGCCCTTCGAAATGTTCTTCTGCGCCTTGCCAGCCTTCTTGGCGGCCTTCCCGCTAGTCTTGGGCGGCATCTCGAACGAACGTACGGCAGCAGCAACACCAGTAGCAAGCGCTCCGCTCTAGTCAGCGTCTCCCCACACAGTGGCACCCGCCGCCACCGCCACCGCAAACTTGACGGGACTTTCGTCCACTTATGTGCCGAAGGATCGCCTTAGGCCTGCCTTCAGATTGAGTATTAGGTTCGAAATGGCTTTGTTATGTGTCTAGGTCGATAGAAGTGATAAAGTTTGATAGATTGAAAAGATCAGTAGATACGCAACTGCAGTGATACCGTCAGTTGGGACGGTACCGGCGCTGGAGTATCAGCGTCGGATGAGCGTAAGGTGTGTCTCCAACAGCACGACTAAGAACTGTGAGGTGATCATGAGGTGAGTTTTGTAGGAAGGTAAGGGTATTTGAGGCGCGAAGGCGGATTTGATGGACAAGGGGTGGAATGTGGAGAAGACGGCGGATGTCGTAGTTGGAGACATAACGTGGAGCGTTTAATATGATCCTGAGTGATTTGCTTTGCACTATTTGGACCTGGAGTACGTGAGTGTCAGCAGCTAGTCCCCATAGTTCACATCCATATAGCAGGAGTGACAGGACACAGGACGTCCAGATAAGCAACTTGGATTGTATCGAAAGGCCGGGGCTCTTCAGCAGAGGGTAGAGTTTGTGTATCATTCCGTAAGCCTTGTGGCAGGCGCCATCAACGTGGGGTTTCCACGTGAGGCGGCTGTCGAAGGTGAGACCTAGGTAGGTTACTGTCTGTGACCAAGGAATGTGTCGGCCTTCGAGTTCCACCAGGCGAGCTGGCGGAGTTCGTTTGTTTGTAAAGAGGATGGCCTGTGTCTTGTCTGCGTTAATTTTTATTTTCCATATGTTGCTCCATTGAGTGATCTGTTCTAGGTGGCGTGTAAGGTTCAGAGCGATAAACTGGAGGTTTCGGTGTGAAGTGAAGACGGCAGTATCATCAGCATAGAGGGCCAGATCGTTGGGGACACGGGAGGGGATATCATTAGTGTAAATAGCGTACAAAATCGGGGAGAGGAGAGACCCCTGGGGCACACCAGCTTCCACGGCCCGGATTGAGCTTCGGCTTCGGCCTTGCATGACATAAAATGTGCGCCCAGTTAAGAAGCGTCGTAGAATGTGAATGATGTGGAGAGGGCAACCATATTCGTCAAGCTTATATAGTAAGCCCTCGTGCCACACTCGGTCAAATGCTTTTTCAATGTCTAGTAAGACCATGCCTGTGCTTTGTCGCTCCAGTTGCGCTCTGCGGATGGTGTCGTGGAGGCGGATGAGTTGGTGGACCGTGCCATGGCCCGCCCGAAACCCAAACTGTTGGGGAATGAGGGTAGAATGAGAATCGAGGAAGGATTGAAGGTGGGAGAGGATGATGCGTTCTAGAATCTTGCCAAGGAAGTTGAGGAGTGAGATGGGACGGTAGTTCTGTGGGAAGAGTGGATCTTTGCGAGGTTTCGGGAGGGCAATGACACGGGCCAGTTTCCATACGGGAGGGAAGTAGTTGTAGGAAAGGCAGCTATTGTAAAGATTAACCAGGTACGAAAGCGCAACTGGAGAGAGGTGATGAAGAAGGGTCGGCCGGATACCGTCGGGGCCAGGGGCCTTTCGGGCTGGAATACTACTAATGTAAGTCGCCACCACCGGGAGAGTGACCGGTGGAAAGGTGGTGTCTGTACGACGGCGAAGAAGCTGACGGACCCGACGATGAACGCGGGTCTCGTGGGCGTCAGCCTCGTCGTCGTCGACTTCGTTGAGGCGAAATTGCCGCTCAAGGCTGTGTGCGAGGGCCTCCGCCTTGTCTTGAGGCGAGTAAACCAGGCCTTGGGGACCATGGAGGGGCTGAGAAGGAGGGGGAGTGGTTGTAGTCTCCTTGACTATGCGCCACAGTCGGTCAGGACGGTCTGCGGCCTCTCGAAGGCGTTGGTTCCGTGCCTGATCATGGACCTCTTGTAAGCGTACCCGAAGCTCTTGAGCCAGTGACTTCCAAATTCGCTTGTCGATTGGGTCGCGGAGGCGTTGCCACCGGCGACGAAATCGACGTTTGGTACGAATTAGTTCCTGGACGTCTGGCGGAAGGTCCAGGCGACGAGGAGGCTGGAGGACTCGTCGGGAAGAGGTACGGTAGCATTCGGTGAGGATTTTTGCAAAACGGTCCGCCGACGGATCGATGTGGCTGCGGCGGGTAATGGGCGGAAGCTCAAGGACATGAAGGTCAACAAGTTGTTGGTAGCGCTCCCAGTCTGTGTTGATAACGTAAGCCGGACGGAGCTGGTCTTGTGGGCGAGCGTCTAGGAATTCGAGGGTCACCGGATTGTGGTCGGAATCAAGTTCCGAAATCACAGAGATCCGGTGGACCCACGGAATGTCCCGCGCCAGGAAAATGTCGAGGATGTCAGGACGGTAAAGACCGGTTTTGTGATAGTGTGTGGGAGAGTCTGGTGCAATAACACGGATAGCGGCGTTCAGTTCGAGGTACTGGAATAGCCGACGTCCATTTGCATTTGTGGAACGGCATCCCCACGTCCCGTGCTTGGAATTGAAGTCCCCTCCCACGAGGACCTTGGGGCCCAGGTGGAAGAGGATATCCAAGTCGGCCGGGAGTATAGCTCGAGCGGGGGAGTTGTAAGCTGCGGCGAGAGTCAACGACTGTCCATATAGCTGTATATCTATAGCTGTGGCCTCCAGGTGTTGTAGTTGCGGTATCTGTCGAAGTCTGTGCGTATGGCACTGTTTGACTAGGACAAGAGTACCTCCATGTGGCCGATCCGCGCGGTCGGATCGGTATGCGTAATAATTAGGAACGGAAAACTGTTGATGTGGTTTTAAGTGCGTTTCGCAAATGAGGGCAATGTCGATCCCCCTGTCATCGAGAAAGCCCTCGAGAGAATGGCGTTGGCGGAGAACACCATCGGCGTTCCAACTGAATATACGAAATGGGCGGTGTAGATTACGGTCCATCTGAGAAGTAAGAGATGAAGGCAGACAGAATTATCATTAATTTACTGAACGGATCAGAAGCTGAGTTGAGTTGTTGGATAGTTGAACGGAATGTAGAAATGATTTTGCGGATGTTGAACTGCTGCAGTAAGGCAGCAAGATCTGCAAGATGGTTTGAAAATGGGAAGGAGAAGGTAGGGGGCGGGGGTGTAGAAGGCTCTGGGGATGGGTTTGTTTTTCCCCAAGCAGAGTGGGAGGCTGTCTCTGGGCGTGAAGCTGGACGACGCGGAGGCAAGGGCCCCGGGCCGGCAGCAGAGGAAGAAGGTGAGGGAGGGGCACGACGTGCTCGCAGGTTTGGAAAGTTGGTAGTATCAGCTGGTGGAGCAGCTGGCGTCGAAGGCGCCGAGGCTGCCGGAGTGGAAGAACTGCGAGAGTTCGCTAGTGCTTTTTGATATGCAGAGCATTTACGATAATTAGCTGGGTGAGCCTGACCGCAATTACAGCATTTGGGCGGTTCATTAGTCTTCTTTTGGCAGAGTCGGGTGAGATGGTCTCTGGCACACTTGACGCAACGCGGCAGACGGCCGCAGTTGCGGGAGCCGTGACCAAAACGCTGGCAATTAAAGCATTGTGTCAAGCCAGATTCATTTCGGTAGGATTCTACATCCACTTTCATGTGCAGGAGGAATTTAATTTTGTAGACGTCGTAGACATTCGGTGTACAATGCAGTACAGCGACGAATAGAGGCCACTTGACGTCGGTCAGTTTTCCCTGTGCGTCTGGCACTTGCTGGTGCATAACAGCGACAGATTGCACAGTGAAGCCCAGCTCCTCCAGCGCTTCCTTAACGTCAGCGGGAGGGGTGGTGGGCTCAAGGTGCCTGACGACGACCTTCAAAATTTTGAAAGGGTCGAGATCATATGTGTGGTACTGAATGGCACGAGTCTTGAGATAATCGATCATGTATCGATAATCTGATGGGTGTTCAAACTCGTAACGGATATTACCTCTTTTATATTGGCAGGAAAAGGAACCCTTCAGGTGCCCCTTCAGTTCCCTGACGCGATCGAGGTAGTTGACCGTGTCGTGAACTATAATAGGTGGCACCTTGGGGGCCTTGACAGGAGTAGGAGCCGGCATATTGTCTGGAATGTCTTGGTCAGCTGGTGTGACATCATCTAAACTTTCAAATCTGTTCGACGTTGGAACTGTGACCTCGTAGTCAGTCGCCATGTCGACCAGACTGGAGTCGGTCGCCGCATGGGAAGCGGAGGCGTCCTGAGGCGAAACAGGGTCCTGACGGTCGGTTGATTGCTTCTTCCTGTCAGGCGCCCTGGATTCAGCTGATTCAGAGTCGGTATGCGAAGGGGGATGCGCATGCTTACGTGAAGCATGCGAGTATGGAGCATCCCGCGCCTTCGTGGATTTCGTCGATTTTCGACGCGTTACAGGCGGTGCAGCGTCAGCGGAGCCGGGTGTAGGGGCGGCCAGGACGGCATCGTTGTCACCGTTAGGTATCCCGCCGGAGCCTGGCCCCACGCTACTCGGCCCTGGGCCGGATGAACCCAGCTCAACGCTGTCCTGCTGCATCTGATCGGTCGCCTGATTGACTTGTTCTGACGTAAACTGAATTGTAGGATCCGACAGCCGACGGTGGACTGATCGAGAGATAGGCAGACAAGACTCTGATGAATACGACAGCAATTCAGCGCATGACATGATATTCTTGCCAGACGAGGGAAACAAACCTCGAGAACCGGCTGAAGAACTGGCCATCGTGGCCTTTGACTCCGCCGCGAACGACGAAATCAACGCGCGCGACGACCAACACCAACGCAGAAAATAACCGCTCCGACTGAAAGACGACGCGGAAAAACGTAGAAAAAGAACGTTCGACTAACGCCGAATACTCAGAATCGCGCGGAAAACACACTAAACTATCGCGACGGCAGCAACACCAGTAGCAAGCGCTCCGCTCTAGTCAGCGTCTCCCCACACAGTGGCACCCGCCGCCAGCCGCCGCCGCACCTTTACCAGCTCGCCCTGTTGCGGCCGCCGACCAATGGGGCGCGCGCGCAACCGGCCGCCGCACCCGAGCCCATAAAGCACCCCCACTCCGGCTGCGCCGGCACGCACTCCGCTGCTCGACTCGCTGCCGCTCGCACCGGTCGTTTTCGTTTCCGTTTCGTGTGCACCGTCGCTAGCCCATCGCCATGTCCGGACGCGGAAAGGGAGGCAAAGTCAAGGGCAAGTCAAAGTCCCGCTCAAGCAGGGCTGGGCTCCAGTTCCCGGTCGGCAGAATCCACCGCCTCCTGCGCAAGGGAAACTACGCAGAGCGCGTCGGCGCCGGGGCGCCCGTCTACCTCGCCGCCGTCATGGAGTACCTCGCGGCTGAGGTGCTCGAGCTGGCCGGAAACGCGGCCCGCGACAACAAGAAGACGCGCATCATCCCGCGCCACCTGCAGCTTGCCATCCGCAACGACGAGGAGCTCAACAAGCTCCTGTCGGGCGTCACCATCGCACAGGGTGGTGTCCTGCCCAACATCCAGGCCGTCCTGCTGCCAAAGAAGACCGAGAAGAAGGCCTAAAGGAGGCCAGGCAATCGCAGCGCCGCGTGCTCCCCTGCACGCAACGCGCTTTGCCGGCTCGGCCCACAACAATCGGCCCTTTTCAGGGCCACCACACAAACCTACGTCCAAAGCAAAATTTCAGTCGTCCTCGCCGCACCTTGTTTTGTTTTAACTTTGCACTTTCACAGCACAGCCGCCGCCGGCGCACGTCCGCCATCTTGTCGTCCACACAGCCCGTGTGGCCCAACACACACACACACACACACACACACACACACACACACACACACACACACACACACACACATTTTGCACGGTCGCAGTCGCCTTCCAAACGACAACGGCAGCAATAATGACCATTGTTAAAGGGAGGCGTGTCGACACACCGCCCTCCACTCCCGCGCGCAACGGCCGTCGACACGAACGAAACAGCTGATCCGGCCGCCTATGCCCACACGCCTTGCCTCGGAAACCCCAACGCCGCCGCAAACACACAGAGCCAAACCACGCAAGCAAATAATCACCGCCTCTCGCACAACAACACACAGCCCGCCATCTCCGTCGCGATCGATACAAAGACACACAAACGAAGCAGCTCCACACACAGCCAGCCACATGACACGTTTCCTTTCCTTCTCCCCTCCCAGTCACATCACGTCGCTCAAACGGAAAGAAAGAAACAAAGAAAGAAAGAGAGAAAGAAACAAACAAACAACACAGCGCACACACGCAGCAGCAACAACACAGACTCTTTCGCACTTTTCAACTTCCGAACAGTGTGGTGGCCCTGAAAAGGGCCGTTTTCTAGTCTCTCCCACCCACAAGCACGGCCGCGGGAAGGCCAGCGCCCGCTGCGACGCAGCCTAACCGCCGAAACCGTACAGGGTGCGCCCCTGCCTCTTCAGGGCGTACACCACGTCCATGGCCGTCACAGTCTTGCGCTTGGCGTGCTCAGTGTACGTCACCGCGTCGCGGATCACGTTCTCCAGGAACACCTTCAGCACCCCGCGGGTCTCCTCGTAGATCAGACCAGAGATGCGCTTCACGCCGCCCCTGCGAGCCAGGCGGCGGATGGCGGGCTTCGTGATGCCCTGGATGTTGTCGCGCAACACCTTGCGGTGCCGCTTGGCGCCACCCTTGCCGAGCCCCTTTCCTCCCTTGCCGCGGCCTGTCATCCTTCCTTCCTCGGGCAAAGCAAAACGTGCACAAACAGCAGCTGCAGCGGCTGGCGAGTCGGCTACGGTCTGCGCCCGGCGCGCCCGCCGCCCCCCTATATAGACTCTGGCCCGCCCTCCCCCCACCACGCGCAACCGAGGGCATATAAGCGCAGCACGGAGGCGCGCGGGCCAATTCCGAGTTAGTATTCGCTGCTCGACTCGCTGCGACACATTTGCTCTTGTCACCGCGCACGTATCGCTATGGCTGTGAAGCAGTTTGCCGCCGCACTCGAAGCTCTCATCCACGCGATGGGGTTTACCGGCCGCCGTCCACGTCCGCCAAAGCGCAGGCAAACGCAGCAGCGCCGGAAGGGCCTCCAGTGCTACAATTGCCAGCAGCTGGGGCATGCCGCGCGGGAGTGCACGAACGCCGTCGCGTGCTTGAAGTGCGCGGCGGCTCACGACACCCGCAGTTGTACAAAGCCTCGTGGTATGGCCAGCAGATGCGCGAACTGTGGCGGGTCCCACGCCGCAAACTCGCGTAGCTGCGCCTACCTTCGGGACTTCCGCCGTCTGTCCGCCGCACCCAGTCCTGCGGCGGCGTCGAGCGCCACGACGGCCGCCCCGCCCCCCCGCTCCGGCGAGGGGTGCTTGCCACGCCGCCGTGAGGCCGCCACCGATGACGCTCTGGCCGGCTTCCAGGCCGCCTTTACGGCCGAACGGGCCGCACTGAAGGAGGAGCTCGCAGCTGTCCATCGCCAGCTCCAACAGCTGCGCGATGAGCTGCGGGTTCTCAAGAAGAAGCCGCCAGTTCCCGCCGCCGCCCCCGCTGTGAATCGTCCGGTGGGGGTCGCCGTGGCCACGCAAACACCCGCCGCTGTGAGTCGTCCAGTGGTGGTCGACGTGGCCACGCAAACGGCAGCCGCTCCCCCTCCCGCAGCAATGCAGGAGGTGGCGCCCATGGACACGGATGAAGTGCCGCCTGGGCTGCCCCCCTCCGCGGTGGCAGTCGCCAGCAAGGGCGCTAAGGCGCCTCCTGTCTCCTCGCAAGCCGAGAAGCCAACGAAGAAGAGGAGGATTCGCCTACCTTTTCCTGACGTGATCAACGTGCAGGTCGTCCTGAAGGACATTGCCGCGGCACTGAAGAATGGGTCCTACCCCTATGCCGACCAACCATATCCCTTCACTCCGCCAGACCAGCCCATCCCTTCCCTTCCCCATCGGCCGCTCCACATGCGCACCTACCGATACCGTGACGCGTTTATGGAAGTGCTCACGAAGAAGGAAATAGCCCTGCTCAATTCGCACCCCATCTTCACCCCCTCTCAATGGGATGCCTTAGTCGACGTTATCGATGTATTCCTGAAGGAAGAGTACCGGTCTGGTCGGCGGAAGATGGACAGCGAAGCTATGGAAGCTATGGAAGCCATGGACATTGACAGTAAACATCGCCAGGTTCAGTAATGGACACCACGTGCGGACATTACAGCAGTAGCGGAGCCATCAGCTTAAACCACCGGCCAGTCACTTCGGCCCTTCGTTTTCCATTTCTCTCACTGTCTCTCTTACTATCCTTTCATCTTTCTTTTATATATAACAAAAAAAAAAAAAAAAAAAAAAAAAAAAGGAAAAAAAAAAAAACAGCACAACAGTCAAGGACAATACCACGCGTCATGTCACAACCACATTTTCACCTCATCAATGAAGAAGGAGAAGCGCATTAAACGCGCTAGAACTTCGTTCCCGGCTGAGGGTTCAACCCTCCATCATGTGCGTCGTCGTCGTCGCGCGGGCCCGTTGTCAAGGCAGCACCGGACGCCGCGCCGCACCTAACCTCCACGCACGCCGCTCCGCTACCGCTATGGCCCGCACAAAGCAAACGGCCCGCAAGTCCACCGGCGGAAAGGCGCCGCGCAAACAGCTCGCCACCAAGGCGGCGAGGAAGAGCGCGCCCGCCACCGGAGGCGTCAAGAAGCCCCACCGCTACAGGCCGGGCACCGTCGCCCTGCGAGAAATCAGGCGCTACCAGAAGAGCACAGAGCTGCTCATCCGCAAGCTGCCATTCCAGCGCCTAGTGCGCGAGATCGCCCAGGACTTCAAGACCGACCTGCGCTTCCAGAGCTCCGCAGTCATGGCCCTGCAGGAGGCCAGCGAGGCCTACCTCGTCGGCCTCTTCGAAGACACCAACCTGTGCGCAATCCACGCCAAGCGCGTCACCATCATGCCCAAGGACATCCAGCTCGCGCGCCGCATCCGCGGCGAGCGCGCCTAAACCGCGCCGCGGCACCGCACCGCACAAACAAAAACGGCCCTTTTCAGGGCCACTAACATCTCTCCGTCGCGAGCAAACTTTGTCGGTCGCCTGCCTCTCGCCCCGCAACCCAAAAACAAAAACCGCCACTTCCCGTCCGTCCGCCACACCCGCTCACTCTGCCTGCCTGCCTGCCTGCCTGCCTGCTAGCAGCGCGCAACAATCACACATCATCCCTCCCCGGCGCTCCAAGCGCACAATACCCAACGGCCGACGTCACACCGCACGGGTGGCTGGCCGGCCGCCGCTTTCGTTTCGAAAACAAAAAACCCCGCACTCCACTCCGACGGCCAACGGCCAGGCAGGCGCGCTCGCTCGCTCTACACGCCACCGAAATCCCCGCCGACTCCTTCCACATCTCAACGTGCCCCCCGTTGCAAAACATAACACACACAAAGGAACAAAACAAAGACCAGACACGACTCGACAAGACAGACATCCGAGAAGAACGAACGCAGGCAAGCCAACCAACGTATTCAAACAAAACAACGTGACAGAAAACCAACCGTCGGCCGCCGCCACAAACACGGCGACAATCAACCACGACAACAACAACAACAACAACAACAACAACACCGCTTACCGCTACCGCCGCCCACACCCGCCACCGACCCCCGCAATCCAACCACCGCGGCACGCAAACAGCATCCCCACGGGCATACAGAAACGCCAGACAGACACCCACACCAAACGCAACACGACAATCAAAACCTTCCCCGACGTGCTTTGATGGCCCTGAGAAGGGCCGTTTTGGGCCGCGCATCTCTTGCGCGCCACTAGACGACGACGGGGGGTGGGGACGACGGAGTCAAGCGCCAAACCCTTCCTTTCCCATCTCTTTCTCCTCTACTCTACTTCTTCTTCTTGGGCGAAGCCTTCGCCTTAGACGGCGTCGTCGCCTTCTTCGGGCGCGGCGCCTTCGGCTTCTTCGTCGGAACCTTGGCGGCCTTCTTCGCCTTCGACGGCGACTTGGCCTTGGCCGGCTTGGCCGCAGCCGCCTTCTTCGCACCCGCGGGAGCGGCCGACGCCGCAGACGCCTTCTTGGCGGCGCCCGCCTTCCGACCGGTCGCCGCCTTCACGCCACCAGCCTTCTTTGCGCCGGCCGCACGGGCGCCCTTCTTCTCCTTGCTGGCCGGAGCGGCGCGCTTCTTCTTGGCACCGCCAGCACGAGCCTTGCCGCCCTCGGCCGCCCCCCCGCCGCCGGCGCCGGCAAGCTTGAACGAGCCGGACGCGCCCTTCCCCTTCGTCTGCACCAGCTCGCCCGCCACGACGGCCGACTTGAGGTACTTCTTGATAAACGGCGCCAGCTTCTCCGCGTCCAGCTTGTAGTGCGCGGCTATGTACTTCTTGATCGCCTGCAGCGACGACCCGCCGCGCTCCTTCAGACTCTTGATGGCGGCCGTCACCATCTCAGAGGTGCGCGGGTGCGCAGGCTTGGCGCGCGGCTTCTTCGCAGACGACGCAGACTTGGCCTTCTTCGTAGTGCCGGTGGCGGCGGGTGCCGCAGCAGTCTCGTTCGTAGCCGCCTGATCTGCCATTTCGACGACGCGCGTAACACACAGCGAGAGCGAGAGCGAGCGGGACGGCAGGCACGCAAGCACAGCACAGCAGCGGAGCAGAGAATCACAAGGGCCCAGCCAGTGTCGCGGGCGGGCGCGGACGGCCGAGAGAGCGGCCGCCACTCTGCGCGCCGCCGCGCCGCGCCTCCCGCGCTTGCTACCGCCCAACGTCCGACAGCCTGTGCGGAGCAGCCCCAAACCTGCGCCACAACCGCCCGCGCCTTTCAAACCACCGAGGATGGGGCTACACACAGCCACACCACAGTCGCCAACCAGTCGCCACGGCAGCGCCGCAAACCACGGCCAAACTGCAGCTACCGCGCGCTACAGCCTGGGTCGGCCCGCCGAGAATCGCCGCCCCCGCCCAAATGCCGCCCCCACAGCCCCAGCCGACGACCCGCCACAATGGCCAAACCTTCGGCAAAACTCCCACACCGTCGCCGCGGCAGCCCGGCCAGCGCGGCCGGCGCCACAGCCACACAAGCCGAGGCGTGCGGCGATGACGGCCGTGCAAACGCGCCTCCGCCGCCCCATCGCCTTCCGTCGCCCTCCCGCCGTTTCCCGATCGGCCCGCAGCCGTCGGGCCACATCGCGCGCCGTCCTCCTCCTCCTCTCGCCCGCCAACATTCACAGCCGTTTCTCAACAATTGCCCGCCGCAAACGGACGCCGCCTGCGCAACAGGCGCCGCCGCCCCTCGCCGCTTCCGACCCAACCCCTCGACCGAGGCAAACCGCAATCCGAATCTACAGACCAACCCAATCTGCCGTCAGCACACACGCCAGCCGACCTTACACGTTACGCGTTACACATTACGTTTACACGTCTAGGTTAGGTTAGGTTAGGTTAGGTGGACATGGGTTAGGTTAAGGGGACTTGGGTTAGGTTAAGCGTCAAACTTAGGTTAAGCATTCAAACACGTCAGGCGTCAGAGGCTAGGCTAGGTTAGGTTAGGTTAGGTTAGGTTACACGTTAGGTTAAGGGGTCAGTGCTAGGTTAAGAAGCGTCAAACGTAGGTTAAAAAAGCGTTCAAACGTGAGGCGTGAGCCGGACAGCTTACCGTACGTAGACGTTAGGGGCTCACAGGCTGAGCTCACCTCGCCACACCACAGGTTAGGTTCGGTTCGCTCGGCTCAGCGTAAAGCGCCGAGGTCAGGGTTACGTTCGTTCACCTTCGGGCGCCACACTTTCGGTTGAAAGGTCGCGACGGGGCGACGTCGGCAGGCACGCCGCAAACGAACAAAAACGTACAGACGACGTCGAAAACCGCCGACAGACGGGGGAGCAGCACGACCACGACCAGATACCGAGCGCGAACGAGACACACGCGAACCACCCCCACCGGCCAAAGGGCACCACACAACAACCCAGAGCACCACGTGTCGACACCAGAGCAACCCGCCGCTCACGCGACATGGCTGGCACCGAAGGGCAACCGCCCGCAACTGCGCTTTCCGCGCCGGCCCGGATGCACGTCGTGCTACAACAACACCACTACCGTACACAGCCGCTGTTCACAACATCACTATCATGCGCGCCCGCGGCTCGCCGCCGTCGCAGTCGCAGCCCCAACGCCAGCACTTTTGCACCACCATTCACACGCACCGCAACACAGCTCGCCGACACAGCCGAACAAAACAAACACCACACAACAACAGCAACAACGCCGCCGCCTCTACTTGTGCCGGCGACCCACCCCGCCGATGGCGCACCTTTCGCCAGCCGGCAATCGACACACACGCACGCACGCACCCACCCACCCACCCACCCACCCACCCACCCCCCGGGGCCCAGTGCAAAAAAAAACAAAACAAAAACAAAACAACACAAACGACACGGGAAGCGCACACCGCCACTTCGCGCGCACGCCACCAACCAGTCGTCGTCTCAAAATAACAAACACAAACAAAATAAACTAACAACTAGGGCAACACAAAACAAAAACGCCTCGCACGAACCGCCCACAAAAAGGACAAGCACACGCACAGCCTCTGCTGACGACCACGACGCAGCGGCACGCTGCTCCTGTCCCGCGCCCCGCGCCCCACTCGATTCACAACTCACGCGACACCGTCAACGACGGGCTCGCTTCCCGCAACCTACCACCTTTCCGCCACGACGCACAGCCCCAGCCCCACCCGACGACGCCCGTGGCAACGACTGCACTTTCACCACCGCCTCCCCCTTCCCCCCCAAAACACACACACACACACACACACAGCCAAAAACGCACTCGCGACCCACACATGCACGTGCATCGGCACACGCCAACCAGTCAACGTCGACAACCACACGCAAGGCTCGAAACGAAACCGGCGTCCTTCCACGTTGCCATCAAGCTACGCGACACAAGACACAAGGAACCAACACAACAGCCGGCCCCACTAATTCCCACCCTCACGCCGCAAAAAGCACACCGAAACCGCCAAACGCACGCACATTCCCCTTCGCACTGACAACGACCGGCTCGCTACCACACACCTCTCGGCAGCCGTTTCACGCCAATTCGCCACACCGCCCACACAGTCGACAAGCGCCTGCCCTGTACGGCACACGCAACGACGCAGCGCAGCAAAGGGCGCCCGCAACACATACCTCTCCTCCCTCTCTCTCTCTCTCTCTCTCTCTCCGCCGCCCGACGCGCCAACCGCCACACCACACCGCCAGCCACTCGCAAATTGTGCACTGCCACCAGCCACACGTCCAACACGCCGCGCCGCCTCCGGCCACCCGCCAGGGGGCGCTCACGTCCGCGACAACAGCGCGGCCCTCCGGGCCGGGCCGAACCGAACCGAACCGAGCCGCCGCTGCTCTGCACTCGGCACGGCCACACCCTGCTGCAGACCGGGCTCGTCTCTCTGTACGCGTCTGCCTGCGCATCAACACAACACGACCTTTTTTTTTTTCTCTCTCTCTACCGCCATCCCTTCTTCTCGCGTTTTACTCGTTGTTGCAGCAGCGGCGCACACCTACACATCCACAGCCCCAGCCGAGCCGGCCTCACCTCAGGGCCCGCCGCCAGCGTCTCCTCCTCGGGCACAGGTGCGGTGCTGTGGCCGCCCATCCAACCGCATTGCTGGCCGTCCAGCCACCAGGCGTTCCCACTGCCGCGAGCCACGCCGCGCACCGACCCTGCTGCAGAAAACGAAGCATAGCCAGAGACCGACCGATACACAAAGCAAGCCGTCGCCTCGCCTCTTGTCCTTCCTGCCTTCCTTCCGCCCCCGCCCTTCTCACACCACCGCCTCTCCACTTTCGCCCCCGCCTCCTTTTTTTTTTTTTGTTTTTTTTTTTGTTTTCTTCTTTCTTTCTTTCTTTCTTTCTTTCTTTGGCCCTCTCTCTCTCCTTCCCGCCATGGCGGTTACGGCACCGCCTGCAGCGGCAGATTTTTTGCGCCCACACGCCTACTCCTACCACCATTAACCTTGCCCTGCCCATCAACGTCGCAGTCGAACCGACGCTTGCCAACACACTGCCCACGTTCCTTTCTCTTTTCGGCCTACGCCCATTACGCGCCGCCGCCACAGCACCTTCCCTTCCCACAACACACCGACGTCATCACACGCACCCAAAAAACAGGGGGCCACGACCGTGTTCCTCCCCACTCCCATCCCGCACGGTACGCACATTCCCAACTACTACCGCGCACCCTCCCTTTCCAATCTGTGTGTCTCTGTGTCTGTGTCCTGTCCGCGCGTGACGCCTCTCAGCATCCGCCGTCCCCCGTCCCGTTTTCGCCCCCATGCCGTCGTCGCGCCGCCTCCTCCCCGTCCACCGCCGCCCCTGTCCGCCCCGCACCACACCATACACCGCTGCTTGTCCCGGCCGTTGCCACCAAAGGCGCCGACCGCAAACGCGCCACGCCGCAGCCCCCGTGCGTCTCGCGCTCGCTTGCATCTCCGTGCCGACGCTGCCTCTCTTCCCGCTCGCACTCGACCTCGACAACACAGTCTTTGGCTCCGCCACTGCGTGTTCCGGTGGTACGCACGCTGCAACACGTATGTATTCATTACCAGAGCGATGGCGAGGCATGACAGCATCTCTGTCTGACCAGAGAGTTATTTATCGTTGCTAGTCGGCGCTTGGACCGCGCCAGACGACAGTAGTGGCACGCACCGGGTCGCCAGGAACAGTTGTTATATATATTGTAGCGCGAGTCGGGAGAGGTAGTAGTCGGTCGACAGTAGTAGCGGGTGGACGGTTGTACTGAGCGGGCGTCGGCGGCGTGCTCTGCTCGTCTCGCGACTCTGGTCACGGTTCGGGACGATGTATAGTATATTGTGTTATAATCAAAAGGTAGTGTGAAGCTGCATTGCGCAAATCTGATAACGTATGTTCATTGTACTTATTTTGTTCAACAACAAAAGCCCCACTATTACTTTTTTCTAAAGTACCTTTTGTCTTTTAACGAAAAACATTCACTTTTTAAAGACTACTTCCTATGGCATTTCCCTCCAAGGAGTGCAATTAATTACCAGCCAGCACTCATTCATTGCACACAGCTGTGTAAGGGGTATCTACAATTGAGGAGCGGATATAAATGCAAATTTTTTTTTTTTTTTTTTTTTTTTTGTGTGTGTTGTAACCTCCCCGCAAATTTTAAAATAATGGACAATGTTATTTACGGATGCTAATGGACATTGCGCTAATTGTAACCTCGCCCACAATGAGAGGTATTGAAAATGGCAACAAAAATGTGAAATTCGCAATCTGACTCAAATATAAATTCTTCACAACATTTAAAGTCCGTTCAGTGACAAGAAACTTCAATTAAACCGAAATATCGGTCTTTGGCCCTGTGCAAAACAATCAGAATTAAAGTCTTACCTCCGAATAAATGGATGTCACATTTCTGCTCTTGTTGTTGCGCAGCGCTTGGAGGAACTGCATTGCAAATAATAATATTCTCTTTTTTTGTGATTTTAGTGAAATTTTTCTTCAAAGAAGTGGAATGAAATGTGAAGTGCAACGAACTCTTTAGTTCAATAAAAAATTAAATGTTTGAAAAATGCTTTTGAAATAAACATTATTATTGGGGAACTTGTTGGAGAATAATTACAATAAATAAAATTTTTCATTATCTAATGATTATATTAATTAACAGTATACCTTATTCACCATCTTGACCAGTGTTGCCGACCGCCTACATCACACAACCGCACTCGGCTCCTACTACTGACCGACCGCTCTGCATGACGACTATTAGCGTACTGCACGCGACGACTACTGACAGAGTACAGCCCTCAACTACACAGAGCTACAGACTCGCAACGACTGACTGACTGACTGACTGAGAACCGCTCGCAACACTCGCGCAGTCCAGCGCAAACTCTCTGGTCACAGATGCTACAATGTCTCGCCATCGCTGCTATGTTACATACGTGTTTCAGTGTCTTTTTCATTGGGGTAACAATCTTTGGCTCTTTTTATTCTGAATACAGGGCCAAAGGTCAACGCTGCTGCCCTTATACAATTTATCAGGTTTCATTGTGTCTGTTGCAATGTTACATACGGTTCATTCTTTCATTAATATTATCGTTGGGTTTCTTTTGTAGGGACGTTAACATTCTGGCACATTTTTATTACCATCGGACTCTCTGCTATTTGTGCAGGGAGGTTATACCTGGGTCCATTTCCATTTCCATTTACATTTTAATATTGATAGACTTTTTGTTTTCTTTTTTGTTTCTTGTTGTTTTTCCTTCTTTTTTTTTTTTTTGTTTTGTTTTTCCCGCTCTCACCACCACCGCCGCATCACGCCTTCCGTTTTCTTGGTTTCTTTTCTGCTTCAACATCACCGCGCCCCATTTCCACACCACAGCCATCAGCCTCCAAGACGGGCAGGCGCAGTGTGCCATTTCCGGCGCACAAGCACACCCGTACGGTACTCTCCTCGCCCCCACGCCACCAACAACACAGCGACCACGCGGCTTTCAGGCATGGCACGGCACGGCACCGGCGAAATGCGCCGCCCCCGCCCCTCCGCGCATCCGTCCGTCTCGCCACGTTCACTGACAGCCGCGTCTGCGGCTACACCACGACAACCACAACACAACACCGCCCCCTCCCTGGCAACTCATTGTTTTTCTCCTCCTCTTTTGCACAAACCACAACGCCGAGCACAGGCGCAAGCCACCCACACCGCGCCCCTCCCCGTCCCGTCTTTGGCCGCCGCTCCTCGTTTCCTCGTTTGCCCCCTCCCATCTCCCGAAATGCCATGCCAGCAGCGTTACGCATGCCCCTCCCCTGTCCACACAACACTACCGCCAAACGAACAGCCTTCCGGGCCACATGCAGGGCACGCCCACCTCCAAACACTGCCAATTCACGGACGCGCACACACACACACACACACACACACACACACACACACACACACACACACACACTCACTTTCTCGACACCTTTCTGTACGGAGGGTGCGTCATCTCGACCGTGACAGAGTGACGGCAACTATCGACGATCCATTTCCCCCCACTGGTAAAACATGTCCACTAACACCTACATACATCATTCAAGTACACAGACAATAGCATACACACAATGGGAGGGCACACGAACATGGACGGCACGGCACTGTCATACACTCTTCCTCAGAACCATATCAACAAACGTTACGTACATCCGGGAAAGCGAAAGCGAAAGCAAAGCCCAATGCAGCCGTCAAAGGTAACGTTCACCACGGCAGACACTTGCAGCCGCGCCGCCGTTAAACGCATTTCAGTGCGGCTCCAATACGCCTCCGACACGGGAACGTTCCGTTGCTCTACGAATGCGTTTCTCCCCTTTTTCCCTTCCTCTCTCTTTGGCCCCCCCTCCTTGCACTCTTGCCTCATTCCTCACGTTCTGCCCACACATTCGACCGATCAAAGTCAACCTTTCGTTACCGTTCTCAGCGCGACGGTGTACAACAGTATGACGGGTGTGCCCAAGACTTCGGTTCAGTTGCGTGACGCCGGTCTATCGCGCCGATCGACAGTTACTCAGGGGGCGACGGATCGGACCACGTCACCGACACACAAAACACTTTCAAACAAACAAATACATACCGGATGGACACAGACAAACACGTGTACAGACATTCGCCAAACAAACGACGACGACCGCCGCCGCCGTCGTCGTCGTCGTCGTCGTCGTCGTCGTCGTCGTCGTCTAGCGTCGCGCTTACTGTACTGCACTGGACACGCGTGCATCTTGAATGACGACATCGGTGTGCGTGCGTCGTACGCAATCAGTCAGACACGGCTATCAAAAATCAGAGTCGAATGGTACATCATCGTGCGTGTCGCCGTACACGTACAGTACAATACAACAACAATGCGTCTTAATGGCACGTTCATTTCAACGTCACTCACACACCTCCACGCTGCAGTTACGTCGCACCATTGTCAAACTCGGCGTACAGCAAAGGGAATAGTGGGCGGCAAAGAAAAAAAAAACAAACCAAACAAAAACATTTCACATTTCACCCTCGCCATGTATGATGTGCAAAAAAAAAAAAAAACAAACCCGCAAACGGCCGTCGTTACGGTGACACAAAAGTCGCCGATCGCACTGTCCCCCCTCGCAGACAGGTAACACACACCAACACCAACACCAATGGGTCAAAACCACTCCAACGAGGCGTGCCACCATTCCACGCCACGGCGACCAACCTCGTGGCCGTACCCCGCAACACGCTTTGACGCGCCCCCCCCACCCACAATCAAAATGCACACATACATCACAGCCGTCCACACAAACAACAACAACAACAACAACAACAATTCCGCCCTTCCCGCAAAAGGCAAGTTGGTGGCCCTGAAAAGGGCCGTTTTGCCGCTCTCGCAACGGAGGAGCCTTCTCCATCCTTCCTTCCTTCCATTCCAGAGCCACCTCCTTACTTGGAGCTCGTGTACTTGGTCACCGCCTTCGTGCCCTCGCTCACGGCGTGCTTGGCCAGCTCGCCAGGCAGCAACAGCCGCACAGCGGTCTGGATCTCGCGGGACGTGATGGTCGAGCGCTTGTTGTAGTGCGCCAGGCGAGAAGCCTCGGCCGCAATGCGCTCGAAAATGTCGTTCACGAAGCTGTTCATGATGCTCATCGCCTTCGACGAGATGCCCGTGTCAGGGTGCACCTGCTTCAGCACCTTGTAGATGTAGATGGCATAGCTCTCCTTCCTCTTGCGCTTCTTCTTCTTGTCGCCCTTCGAAATGTTCTTCTGCGCCTTGCCAGCCTTCTTGGCGGCCTTCCCGCTAGTCTTGGGCGGCATCTCGAACGAACGTACGGCAGCAGCAACACCAGTAGCAAGCGCTCCGCTCTAGTCAGCGTCTCCCCACACAGTGGCACCCGCCGCCAGCCGCCGCCGCACCTTTACCAGCTCGCCCTGTTGCGGCCGCCGACCAATGGGGCGCGCGCGCAACCGGCCGCCGCACCCGAGCCCATAAAGCACCCCCACCCCGGCTGCGCCGGCACGCACTCCGCTGCTCGACTCGCTGCCGCTCGCACCGGTCGTTTTCGTTTCCGTTTCGTGTGCACCGTCGCTAGCCCATCGCCATGTCCGGACGCGGAAAGGGAGGCAAAGTCAAGGGCAAGTCAAAGTCCCGCTCAAGCAGGGCTGGGCTCCAGTTCCCGGTCGGCAGAATCCACCGCCTCCTGCGCAAGGGAAACTACGCAGAGCGCGTCGGCGCCGGGGCGCCCGTCTACCTCGCCGCCGTCATGGAGTACCTCGCGGCTGAGGTGCTCGAGCTGGCCGGAAACGCGGCCCGCGACAACAAGAAGACGCGCATCATCCCGCGCCACCTGCAGCTTGCCATCCGCAACGACGAGGAGCTCAACAAGCTCCTGTCGGGCGTCACCATCGCACAGGGTGGTGTCCTGCCCAACATCCAGGCCGTCCTGCTGCCAAAGAAGACCGAGAAGAAGGCCTAAAGGAGGCCAGGCAATCGCAGCGCCGCGTGCTCCCCTGCACGCAACGCGCTTTGCCGGCTCGGCCCACAACAATCGGCCCTTTTCAGGGCCACCACACAAACCTACGTCCAAAGCAAAATTTCAGTCGTCCTCGCCGCACCTTGTTTTGTTTTAACTTTGCACTTTCACAGCACAGCCGCCGCCGGCGCACGTCCGCCATCTTGTCGTCCACACAGCCCGTGTGGCCCAACACACACACACACACACACACACACACATTTTGCACGGTCGCAGTTGCCTTCCAAACGACAACGGCAGCAATAATGACCATTGTTAAAGGGAGGCGTGTCGACACACCGCCCTCCACTCCCGCGCGCAACGGCCGTCGACACGAACGAAACAGCTGATCCGGCCGCCTATGCCCACACGCCTTGCCTCGGAAACCCCAACGCCGCCGCAAACACACAGAGCCAAACCACGCAAGCAAATAATCACCGCCTCTCGCACAACAACACACAGCCCGCCATCTCCGTCGCGATCGATACAAAGACACACAAACGAAGCAGCTCCACACACAGCCAGCCACATGACACGTTTCCTTTCCTTCTCCCCTCCCAGTCACATCACGTCGCTCAAACGGAAAGAAAGAAACAAAGAAAGAAAGAGAGAAAGAAACAAACAAACAACACAGCGCACACACGCAGCAGCAACAACACAGACTCTTTCGCACTTTTCAACTTCCGAACAGTGTGGTGGCCCTGAAAAGGGCCGTTTTCTAGTCTCTCCCACCCACAAGCACGGCCGCGGGAAGGCCAGCGCCCGCTGCGACGCAGCCTAACCGCCGAAACCGTACAGGGTGCGCCCCTGCCTCTTCAGGGCGTACACCACGTCCATGGCCGTCACAGTCTTGCGCTTGGCGTGCTCAGTGTACGTCACCGCGTCGCGGATCACGTTCTCCAGGAACACCTTCAGCACCCCGCGGGTCTCCTCGTAGATCAGACCAGAGATGCGCTTCACGCCGCCCCTGCGAGCCAGGCGGCGGATGGCGGGCTTCGTGATGCCCTGGATGTTGTCGCGCAACACCTTGCGGTGCCGCTTGGCGCCACCCTTGCCGAGCCCCTTTCCTCCCTTGCCGCGGCCTGTCATCCTTCCTTCCTCGGGCAAAGCAAAACGTGCACAAACAGCAGCTGCAGCGGCTGGCGAGTCGGCTACGGTCTGCGCCCGGCCGTCGCCGTGTGTGCAAATGTGTGGAACATGCGTGTTTGTTCCACGTGATGTAGTTGTAGGTTATAATAGCCTATCGCTATTTTTCCTACAATAAGCAGTGTCTTCTTTATGGGGTAGGCTTATGTTTTTCTATGCTGTCCTGCACTGCGGACTTTGTGTTAGGGTATGCTGCGTGATTACTGCCGCAGCAAGTCTGGCCAGCGAAGGGACGCTCGCCAGTGTGGCCGGTGGCCGAGTCCTCTAACCAGTTGGTTGGCTGACCTCTCGGCCTTTTCATAGAAGGTCGTCGCTGTATCTCTGAATCGTTGCCGCAGCGGCTTGATTCCAGCGACGTGGTGGAGCTCCTCTGTTGGGAAGTCCTTGGGTAGATGCAGTGCAAGACGCAACGCCCTGTTTTGTATTGTCTGAAGGCGTTTGAGGTTGGTTTCAGCCGTGTTGCCCCACACGACTGCGGCGTACTCCAGCAGCGGTCGAATGGCGGCCTTGTACAGCGTAAGACCGACGTCTTCTGGCAGCGTTGTCGTGGGGTTGAGCACTGGGTAGAGCAGCCTCAATCTACCCAGTGCCTTTCCTCTGGTTGCTTCTATATGTTGCTGCCATGTGAGACGCCGGTCTAAAGTAACGCCTAAGTACTTGGCGGTGTGGCTCCAAGGTACTGGCACACCACACACCGAGACTGTCGGCGCGTCTTGACGGAGGGGGCGATTTGTTATGATTATCGCCTGGCTCTTGTCTCCGTTGTAGGCGAGGCGCCACTTTCTTGCCCACTCCGAGAGCTCGTCGGTGGCTGCCTGTAGACGCCGCTGCAAGACGTCGACGCTCCAGCTGCTGCTGTAGATCGCCGTGTCGTCAGCATAGAGTGCCGTCTGGACGCGGTTCGTGCGTGGCAGGTCGGCGGTATAGAGGGAGTACAGCGTCGGACCGATGACCGAGCCTTGAGGTACACCCGCAAGTATACGGCGCTCCGTGGAAATTCCACTGGAAGCACGGACGTGAAACGTCCTATCCTGCAGATAGCTCTGCAGGAGCCTCACGTGCGACACAGGTACCCCCTGCACAAGAAGCTTGTACAGGAGGCCGTCATGCCACACGGAGTCAAAGGCACGAGACACGTCCAGCAAGAGAGCGCCGAAATACTTACGTCGGTCAACGGCTCCAAACGCTTCCTCCGTCAGGCGGAGCAGCTGGTGCGTCGTCGCGTGTTCCCGACGGAACCCGAACTGCTCGTCGGGGAGAAGTCCTTCGGCGTTTACATGCGCCAGCAGGCGGACCAGGTACAACCTTTCGAAGACCTTGGAAGTTGCTGGTAGAAGACTGATGGGCCGGTAGTTCTTCGCAATGCGCGCGTCCTTCCCCGGCTTCGGCAAGGCGACTACCTCAGCATGCTTCCAACAGGCTGGATACTCGCTGGAGCGCAGAATCCCGTTAAAAATGGCCGCAAGATGTTGTGCTGCGGCGTCGGGAAGCTGCTTCAGCATCAGGTTGGTGATGTTGTCTGCTCCGCCTGCTTTCTTGCGCTGAAGGTGGCGAAGCTGTAGTTGCACTTCGTCCGACGAGACAGGCTGAATCTCGTCGTCCTCTGCGCGTTCACGTAAGAAGACTGGAAGACGGTCTGCTACGAGGCGGACGTGTTCTTCGTCGATATCTGCGCCCGGCGCGCCCGCCGCCCCCCTATATAGACTCTGGCCCGCCCTCCCCCCACCACGCGCAACCGAGGGCATATAAGCGCAGCACGGAGGCGCGCGGGCCCGTTGTCAAGGCAGCACCGGACGCCGCGCCGCACCTAACCTCCACGCACGCCGCTCCGCTACCGCTATGGCCCGCACAAAGCAAACGGCCCGCAAGTCCACCGGCGGAAAGGCGCCGCGCAAACAGCTCGCCACCAAGGCGGCGAGGAAGAGCGCGCCCGCCACCGGAGGCGTCAAGAAGCCCCACCGCTACAGGCCGGGCACCGTCGCCCTGCGAGAAATCAGGCGCTACCAGAAGAGCACAGAGCTGCTCATCCGCAAGCTGCCATTCCAGCGCCTAGTGCGCGAGATCGCCCAGGACTTCAAGACCGACCTGCGCTTCCAGAGCTCCGCAGTCATGGCCCTGCAGGAGGCCAGCGAGGCCTACCTCGTCGGCCTCTTCGAAGACACCAACCTGTGCGCAATCCACGCCAAGCGCGTCACCATCATGCCCAAGGACATCCAGCTCGCGCGCCGCATCCGCGGCGAGCGCGCCTAAACCGCGCCGCGGCACCGCACCGCACAAACAAAAACGGCCCTTTTCAGGGCCACTAACATCTCTCCGTCGCGAGCAAACTTTGTCGGTCGCCTGCCTCTCGCCCCGCAACCCAAAAACAAAAACCGCCACTTCCCGTCCGTCCGCCACACCCGCTCACTCTGCCTGCCTGCCTGCCTGCCTGCCTGCTAGCAGCGCGCAACAATCACACATCATCCCTCCCCGGCGCTCCAAGCGCACAATACCCAACGGCCGACGTCACACCGCACGGGTGGCTGGCCGGCCGCCGCTTTCGTTTCGAAAACAAAAAACCCCGCACTCCACTCCGACGGCCAACGGCCAGGCAGGCGCGCTCGCTCGCTCTACACGCCACCGAAATCCCCGCCGACTCCTTCCACATCTCAACGTGCCCCCCGTTGCAAAACATAACACACACAAAGGAACAAAACAAAGACCAGACACGACTCGACAAGACAGACATCCGAGAAGAACGAACGCAGGCAAGCCAACCAACGTATTCAAACAAAACAACGTGACAGAAAACCAACCGTCGGCCGCCGCCACAAACACGGCGACAATCAACCACGACAACAACAACAACAACAACAACAACAACACCGCTTACCGCTACCGCCGCCCACACCCGCCACCGACCCCCGCAATCCAACCACCGCGGCACGCAAACAGCATCCCCACGGGCATACAGAAACGCCAGACAGACACCCACACCAAACGCAACACGACAATCAAAACCTTCCCCGACGTGCTTTGATGGCCCTGAGAAGGGCCGTTTTGGGCCGCGCGTCTCTTGCGCGCCACTAGACGACGACGGGGGGTGGGGACGACGGAGTCAAGCGCCAAACCCTTCCTTTCCCATCTCTTTCTCCTCTACTCTACTTCTTCTTCTTGGGCGAAGCCTTCGCCTTAGACGGCGTCGTCGCCTTCTTCGGGCGCGGCGCCTTCGGCTTCTTCGTCGGAACCTTGGCGGCCTTCTTCGCCTTCGACGGCGACTTGGCCTTGGCCGGCTTGGCCGCAGCCGCCTTCTTCGCACCCGCGGGAGCGGCCGACGCCGCAGACGCCTTCTTGGCGGCGCCCGCCTTCCGACCGGTCGCCGCCTTCACGCCACCAGCCTTCTTTGCGCCGGCCGCACGGGCGCCCTTCTTCTCCTTGCTGGCCGGAGCGGCGCGCTTCTTCTTGGCACCGCCAGCACGAGCCTTGCCGCCCTCGGCCGCCCCCCCGCCGCCGGCGCCGGCAAGCTTGAACGAGCCGGACGCGCCCTTCCCCTTCGTCTGCACCAGCTCGCCCGCCACGACGGCCGACTTGAGGTACTTCTTGATAAACGGCGCCAGCTTCTCCGCGTCCAGCTTGTAGTGCGCGGCTATGTACTTCTTGATCGCCTGCAGCGACGACCCGCCGCGCTCCTTCAGACTCTTGATGGCGGCCGTCACCATCTCAGAGGTGCGCGGGTGCGCAGGCTTGGCGCGCGGCTTCTTCGCAGACGACGCAGACTTGGCCTTCTTCGTAGTGCCGGTGGCGGCGGGTGCCGCAGCAGTCTCGTTCGTAGCCGCCTGATCTGCCATTTCGACGACGCGCGTAACACACAGCGAGAGCGAGAGCGAGCGGGACGGCAGGCACGCAAGCACAGCACAGCAGCGGAGCAGAGAATCACAAGGGCCCAGCCAGTGTCGCGGGCGGGCGCGGACGGCCGAGAGAGCGGCCGCCACTCTGCGCGCCGCCGCGCCGCGCCTCCCGCGCTTGCTACCCATTCGGAGTTAGTCTTCCGACGAGAGCGGACGTGTCGCGCGAGAGCTCGTTATGTCTACGGACGCTACTCCGGCTGAGGGTGTGGCGGATCGCCGTCCGGCGGAGAATACTTCGTCGGCGGCCTCATCCGGCCCCCCACCTATGATGACCAGGCAACGCCTCCGTGAAAACGATCTGTTGACGACCTGTGCAAGGACTTTGGATCTCGGTATGGATTGCACTCATGACTCTTCGGGTGAAGATGACGACGGCCACCAGCAGCATAGTCGTAAGCGCACCGGCGACGCCGCCACCGGGGCAGATGACGGTTTCCGGAAGCCACCAAAGAAGAAGGTCTCGAAGCAGCCGCAGCGGCGGCCTGACACGGACGCGGTGCCAACGTCTAACCGCTACGACGTCATCCAAGACGGCGCGGACGACGTTCCACCGCCCCAGCAGCAACAGCAACAGCAGGGGGCGCAGCAGCCACCGTCCCAGCCTCAGCTGCAGCGGAAGGTGCCGCCCATTGTGTTGCAGTTTAAGAATTCCTACAAGCAACTGCACACGTGGTTAAAGGAACACTGTAAGCAGTCGTTTACTGCCAAGCAGACGGGGGGTGATACCCTCAAACTCAACCTCTCCTGTACTGAGGATTATGTGACTGTAATGGATATGGTTGGGCGAGAGGGTATCCCCATGTATACCTATCCAGCGGTCCGTCCGCCGACTCTGAAGGCGCTGTTGAAGCACATTCCGGCGTCTCTCACCCATGACGAACTGAAGGAAGAACTTGAGGACCTCGGCTTCGTCGCGACGGTGGTGGATTACCATCGTATGCCCGGGACCAATCAGCTTACTGGCCACCGCGTCGTCGTCCTGCAGGACACTCCTCGGCATCGGGAAATATTCCAGCTAACCAGGATTTACGACCTCTCCGTCACCGTGGAACGTCTGCGGAAGTCCCGTGGCCCGGTCCAATGCTTCCGGTGCCAAGGGTTCAACCACGTGGCCCGTCACTGCACTATGCCGCCTATGTGCGTCAAGTGTGGTGCTGGCCACGACAGCCGCCTTTGTCCACGAAGCAAGGATGAGCCGCCCGTCTGTGGCCTGTGTGGAGGCAGTCATCCTGCCAATTTTCGTTCCTGCGCGAAGCATAAGGAGGCTAGCCGTCGGCAGCGGGGTCTTCCGCCCGTCCCGCCTTCCCGACGTGCTGATACCCGACGGAGGCGACAACCGCCGCCCACACAGCCGGCCAGTGACAAGCGTACGTGGCCCTCCCTACTTGAACGCCGGTCCGCGATGATCCAGCCCGGTGTCACAGTGGCAGATGCACTAAAGGGCGTCTCCCAACCACGGGCGACCGCGGCTGCCGAGGTGCCCAGCGTCCCACCGCCTCCTGCACGCCAGGACCGCCAGCCAGCTTCTCCTTCGCCTACAGCTGTGCCTACTGTTGGACTCCAAGACGTTTTCCAGCTGCTGCAGCATCTGACCACGATGGTGACCGAGTTGACCACCGCCATCGTCAACCTGCCTGCAACCATCGCCGCCACAGTGGAGGCGACGATCTCACGCAGCCTTCGGGCTCCCACTGCCGACACTTCAGTAGCCCAGCATGCCTAGACGCCGCCGCTTGGATGATTTCCGCATAGTGGCTTATAATGCCGCCAACCTCACCTACGACCTTGAGGAGCTTCGGCAGTTCTTGTTTGAACATGACGTGTACATATGCCTGGTGAATGAGACGTTTCTCAAACCAGGCATCCGCTCCAACATCGCAAATTACCGCTGCTTTCGGACCGACAGACCGACGCAGGGGGGTGGCACGGCGATCTTCATCCGCTCCTCCATCCCGCATTGTGAAATTCAACCGCCTGCCATCGGGTCTATAGAAGTCACTGCTGTCCAGGTTGAAACAGCCACTGGACCGGTCACGTTTATGGCTGTCTACCGGAGCCCTCGCCGCCAGCTCCTCATCGATGATGCCCGTCTCCTTCTGCGGACTCCAGGCAAATATTTCATCGCAGGTGACCTTAATTGCAAACATGCGGCCTGGAATTCATTGGTCACCAATCGTAATGGGCGCCTTCTACTCCAGGCCACTGAAGAGGTGAACGCGTATGTCTGTGGGCCCGTGGAGCCGACGTGTTATCCTAGCAGAGGGAGGCCCGACATTCTTGACATCGCCATTACTCGGGGACTTAATCAGTTCCTGACTGCTGAAGTCCTTCACGAACTGAACTCCGACCACCTGCCAGTTCTCTTTCAACTGGACGTCGCCCCGGTGCAGAGTACGGGCCGGCTCAATCTCAACCGCACGGACTGGCCGTGCTTTCAGCGTCGAGTTACTGCAGCCCTGCAGCGACAGGTGGATGGCGTCGGCGTTCATGAGGCCTCTGCAGCCCAGTTTGCTGATACACTCACAGCAGCTCTGGTGGGAGCGTCGCCCCGCCCGCGCACCAGCACAGTCGCATCTTCCGCTCTCCCAGCGGAAATCCTCCAGGACATACGCACACGTAATCGCCTCTGCAAGGAATGGCGTGTGACCAGGGACCCACAGCTGAAGCGCCACATCAACAGCCTGCGCCGTGACATCAAGGCCGCAATTGTCCAGCATAAGAATCGCCGCTGGGCTGAGAAACTGCAGGCGTTCACCCCTGACCCCATGCACTGGAATGCGGTCCGCTTTTTTACGAAGCGCAGGACACGGATGCCCCCTCTTGCAACACCGACTGGGACGGCCTATCTACATGAGGATAAGGCGAATCTCCTTGCGGACATCTTTCAGGAGAATTTTACCCCCCTTCAAGACGATGTGGACCAGCTACACGTCGACCAGGTTGACGCAGCAGTGCAGACCATCCTCCACGGGGATGGGGAGGAGGACCGTGACGACATACCACCTATTTCAGTGGCCGCAGTCCGTGCAAGCATCAAGGCTCTCCCGGCGTCCAAGGCTCCAGGTGTTGACGACATTACCGGCCGGGTCCTGAAGAACCTGCCGCTCCTGGCTGTGGTTCATCTCACTGCCATCTTCAATTGGGTTCTGCGGACTCGCACCTACCCTGCAGCGTGGAAGCACTCCATCGTTATTGCTGTTCCTAAGCCGGGCAAGGATCGGAAGGACCCAAAATCCTACCGGCCTATCAGTTTGCTTCCGCACATCAGCAAGCTGTTTGAGCGGCTTCTTCTTCAGCGACTCCGGACCATCCTGGATATTCGGGAAATCCTCCCCCCGGAACAGTTTGGATTCCGCAGCGGCCACTCCACGACCCAGCAGATTGTACGTGTTGTGGAGTACATCACTCGCGCCTTCAACAACCGGGAATACTGTGGAGCGGTTCTTCTAGATGTCACGAAGGCCTTTGACAGTGTTTGGCATGCTGGACTTCTCTGGAAGATGGACCACCTTGGGTTTCCCCGAGCGTACGTGCGCCTCATTGCGTCGTACCTGCAGCACCGTACTTTCGCTGTCCGCGTTGACGCGGCTCTCTCCACTGCCAGACCTATCGTCGCCGGGGTGCCGCAGGGCTCCGTCCTGGGCCCCGTCCTTTATACTATATTTACCTCGGACCTTCCGACGTCGCCCCGAGTGGAGAAAGCCGTCTACGCCGACGATACGATGCTCTACACCAGGAGCCGGTGGCATGCCGCCATGCATTCCCGGTTGCAGCAGGCATGCGACGACCTCGAGATCTGGGCAGCTCGCTGGCGCATCCGGTTCAACCCCCTGAAGACGCAGGCCATCGTCTTTACGAGGAAGACGACGATGCCGGCCCCGCCACTTCGACTCTATGGGACCGCCCTCCCCTGGCAGAAGACCGTCCGGTACCTGGGCGTTATCATGGACGATCGCCTACTGTGGAAGCCACACATCGACGCCGTCCGTACCAAAGTCCACCAGCGGATGGGTGCGCTGTACCCATTCCTTAATGAAGGGTCTGACCTCTCCATCCGGAATGGCCTCCTCATCTTCCGCTTATTTATACGACCAATTGTGGACTATGCGTGTGAGGCCTGGGGCAATGCGGCTCCCACGCATATTCAGCGTCTTCAGGCGCAACAGAATAAGATCCTCCGGCGGGTCTTCCATGTACACCCGCAGTTTCCGCATCAGTACCTCCACCATGCAGCTGATGAACTGGAAGTGATGCCCCGCATACAGCAGAATGCCAGCCGTTTTTACCGACGGTCGCGCGCCTCTGCCAATCCACTCATTCGAGACGTTGGCGCACCTCAAGATGTTCGTGACCGCTATCAGCGGCCTGTTGCACTCCTCGACCGCTGAGACTCGGGAGTGCACCAAGCGGACGCTGCTTGCAGCTCCGTCCCTATGATTTTCTTTTTATGATCCCGCATACCCCGATGCCATACAACAAATAAAGAAGTTCAACACACCCTCTCTCCTCTGACGAATGCAGGCAATGCCGCCAGGTAAATCCTGTGTTGCTCTCCTCTTCTTGGGACATAACGACTGGCGGATGGGCGCTTGCTACCGCCCAACGTCCGACAGCCTGTGCGGAGCAGCCCCAAACCTGCGCCACAACCGCCCGCGCCTTTCAAACCACCGAGGATGGGGCTACACACAGCCACACCACAGTCGCCAACCAGTCGCCACGGCAGCGCCGCAAACCACGGCCAAACTGCAGCTACCGCGCGCTACAGCCTGGGTCGGCCCGCCGAGAATCGCCGCCCCCGCCCAAATGCCGCCCCCACAGCCCCAGCCGACGACCCGCCACAATGGCCAAACCTTCGGCAAAACTCCCACACCGTCGCCGCGGCAGCCCGGCCAGCGCGGCCGGCGCCACAGCCACACAAGCCGAGGCGTGCGGCGATGACGGCCGTGCAAACGCGCCTCCGCCGCCCCATCGCCTTCCGTCGCCCTCCCGCCGTTTCCCGATCGGCCCGCAGCCGTCGGGCCACATCGCGCGCCGTCCTCCTCCTCCTCTCGCCCGCCAACATTCACAGCCGTTTCTCAACAATTGCCCGCCGCAAACGGACGCCGCCTGCGCAACAGGCGCCGCCGCCCCTCGCCGCTTCCGACCCAACCCCTCGACCGAGGCAAACCGCAATCCGAATCTACAGACCAACCCAATCTGCCGTCAGCACACACGCCAGCCGACCTTACACGTTACGCGTTACACATTACGTTTACACGTCTAGGTTAGGTTAGGTTAGGTTAGGTGGACATGGGTTAGGTTAAGGGGACTTGGGTTAGGTTAAGCGTCAAACTTAGGTTAAGCATTCAAACACGTCAGGCGTCAGAGGCTAGGCTAGGTTAGGTTAGGTTAGGTTAGGTTACACGTTAGGTTAAGGGGTCAGTGCTAGGTTAAGAAGCGTCAAACGTAGGTTAAAAAAGCGTTCAAACGTGAGGCGTGAGCCGGACAGCTTACCGTACGTAGACGTTAGGGGCTCACAGGCTGAGCTCACCTCGCCACACCACAGGTTAGGTTCGGTTCGCTCGGCTCAGCGTAAAGCGCCGAGGTCAGGGTTACGTTCGTTCACCTTCGGGCGCCACACTTTCGGTTGAAAGGTCGCGACGGGGCGACGTCGGCAGGCACGCCGCAAACGAACAAAAACGTACAGACGACGTCGAAAACCGCCGACAGACGGGGGAGCAGCACGACCACGACCAGATACCGAGCGCGAACGAGACACACGCGAACCACCCCCACCGGCCAAAGGGCACCACACAACAACCCAGAGCACCACGTGTCGACACCAGAGCAACCCGCCGCTCACGCGACATGGCTGGCACCGAAGGGCAACCGCCCGCAACTGCGCTTTCCGCGCCGGCCCGGATGCACGTCGTGCTACAACAACACCACTACCGTACACAGCCGCTGTTCACAACATCACTATCATGCGCGCCCGCGGCTCGCCGCCGTCGCAGTCGCAGCCCCAACGCCAGCACTTTTGCACCACCATTCACACGCACCGCAACACAGCTCGCCGACACAGCCGAACAAAACAAACACCACACAACAACAGCAACAACGCCGCCGCCTCTACTTGTGCCGGCGACCCACCCCGCCGATGGCGCACCTTTCGCCAGCCGGCAATCGACACACACGCACGCACGCACCCACCCACCCACCCACCCACCCACCCACCCCCCGGGGCCCAGTGCAAAAAAAAACAAAACAAAAACAAAACAACACAAACGACACGGGAAGCGCACACCGCCACTTCGCGCGCACGCCACCAACCAGTCGTCGTCTCAAAATAACAAACACAAACAAAATAAACTAACAACTAGGGCAACACAAAACAAAAACGCCTCGCACGAACCGCCCACAAAAAGGACAAGCACACGCACAGCCTCTGCTGACGACCACGACGCAGCGGCACGCTGCTCCTGTCCCGCGCCCCGCGCCCCACTCGATTCACAACTCACGCGACACCGTCAACGACGGGCTCGCTTCCCGCAACCTACCACCTTTCCGCCACGACGCACAGCCCCAGCCCCACCCGACGACGCCCGTGGCAACGACTGCACTTTCACCACCGCCTCCCCCTTCCCCCCCAAAACACACACACACACACACACACAGCCAAAAACGCACTCGCGACCCACACATGCACGTGCATCGGCACACGCCAACCAGTCAACGTCGACAACCACACGCAAGGCTCGAAACGAAACCGGCGTCCTTCCACGTTGCCATCAAGCTACGCGACACAAGACACAAGGAACCAACACAACAGCCGGCCCCACTAATTCCCACTCTCACGCCGCAAAAAGCACACCGAAACCGCCAAACGCACGCACATTCCCCTTCGCACTGACAACGACCGGCTCGCTACCACACACCTCTCGGCAGCCGTTTCACGCCAATTCGCCACACCGCCCACACAGTCGACAAGCGCCCGCCCTGTACGGCACACGCAACGACGCAGCGCAGCAAAGGGCGCCCGCAACACATACCTCTCCTCCCTCTCTCTCTCTCTCTCTCTCTCTCTCCGCCGCCCGACGCGCCAACCGCCACACCACACCGCCAGCCACTCGTAAATTGTGCACTGCCACCAGCCACACGTCCAACACGCCGCGCCGCCTCCGGCCACCCGCCAGGGGGCGCTCACGTCCGCGACAACAGCGCGGCCCGCCGGGCCGGGCCGAACCGAACCGAACCGAGCCGCCGCTGCTCTGCACTCGGCACGGCCACACCCTGCTGCAGACCGGGCTCGTCTCTCTGTACGCGTCTGCCTGCGCATCAACACAACACGACCTTTTTTTTTTTCTCTCTCTCTACCGCCATCCCTTCTTCTCGCGTTTTACTCGTTGTTGCAGCAGCGGCGCACACCTACACATCCACAGCCCCAGCCGAGCCGGCCTCACCTCAGGGCCCGCCGCCAGCGTCTCCTCCTCGGGCACAGGTGCGGTGCTGTGGCCGCCCATCCAACCGCATTGCTGGCCGTCCAGCCACCAGGCGTTCCCACTGCCGCGAGCCACGCCGCGCACCGACCCTGCTGCAGAAAACGAAGCATAGCCAGAGACCGACCGATACACAAAGCAAGCCGCCGCCTCGCCTCTTGTCCTTCCTGCCTTCCTTCCGCCCCCGCCCTTCTCACACCACCGCCTCTCCACTTTCGCCTCCGCCTCCTTTTTTTTTTTTGTTTTTTTTTTTGTTTTCTTCTTTCTTTCTTTCTTTCTTTCTTTCTTTGGCCCTCTCTCTCTCCTTCCCGCCATGGCGGTTACGGCACCGCCTGCAGCGGCAGATTTTTTGCGCCCACACGCCTACTCCTACCACCATTAACCTTGCCCTGCCCATCAACGTCGCAGTCGAACCGACGCTTGCCAACACACTGCCCACGTTCCTTTCTCTTTTCGGCCTACGCCCATTACGCGCCGCCGCCACAGCACCTTCCCTTCCCACAACACACCGACGTCATCACACGCACCCAAAAAACAGGGGGCCACGACCGTGTTCCTCGCCCACTCCCATCCCGCACGGTACGCACATTCCCAACTACTACCGCGCACCCTCCCTTTCCAATCTGTGTGTCTCTGTGTCTGTGTCCTGTCCGCGCGTGACGCCTCTCAGCATCCGCCGTCCCCCGTCCCGTTTTCGCCCCCATGCCGTCGTCGCGCCGCCTCCTCCCCGTCCACCGCCGCCCCTGTCCGCCCCGCACCACACCATACACCGCTGCTTGTCCCGGCCGTTGCCACCAAAGGCGCCGACCGCAAACGCGCCACGCCGCAGCCCCCGTGCGTCTCGCGCTCGCTTGCATCTCCGTGCCGACGCTGCCTCTCTTCCCGCTCGCACTCGACCTCGACAACACAGTCTTTGGCTCCGCCACTGCGTGTTCCGGTGGTACGCACGCTGCAACACGTATGTATTCATTACCAGAGCGATGGCGAGGCATGACAGCATCTCTGTCTGACCAGAGAGTTATTTATCGTTGCTAGTCGGCGCTTGGACCGCGCCAGACGACAGTAGTGGCACGCACCGGGTCGCCAGGAACAGTTGTTATATATATTGTAGCGCGAGTCGGGAGAGGTAGTAGTCGGTCGACAGTAGTAGCGGGTGGACGGTTGTACTGAGCGGGCGTCGGCGGCGTGCTCTGCTCGTCTCGCGACTCTGGTCACGGTTCGGGACGATGTATAGTATATTGTGTTATAATCAAAAGGTAGTGTGAAGCTGCATTGCGCAAATCTGATAACGTATGTTCATTGTACTTATTTTGTTCAACAACAAAAGCCCCACTATTACTTTTTTCTAAAGTACCTTTTGTCTTTTAACGAAAAACATTCACTTTTTAAAGACTACTTCCTATGGCATTTCCCTCCAAGGAGTGCAATTAATTACCAGCCAGCACTCATTCATTGCACACAGCTGTGTAAGGGGTATCTACAATTGAGGAGCGGATATAAATGCAAATTTTTTTTTTTTTTTTTTTTTTTTGTGTGTGTTGTAACCTCCCCGCAAATTTTAAAATAATGGACAATGTTATTTACGGATGCTAATGGACATTGCGCTAATTGTAACCTCGCCCACAATGAGAGGTATTGAAAATGGCAACAAAAATGTGAAATTCGCAATCTGACTCAAATATAAATTCTTCACAACATTTAAAGTCCGTTCAGTGACAAGAAACTTCAATTAAACCGAAATATCGGTCTTTGGCCCTGTGCAAAACAATCAGAATTAAAGTCTTACCTCCGAATAAATGGATGTCACATTTCTGCTCTTGTTGTTGCGCAGCGCTTGGAGGAACTGCATTGCAAATAATAATATTCTCTTTTTTTGTGATTTTAGTGAAATTTTTCTTCAAAGAAGTGGAATGAAATGTGAAGTGCAACGAACTCTTTAGTTCAATAAAAAATTAAATGTTTGAAAAATGCTTTTGAAATAAACATTATTATTGGGGAACTTGTTGGAGAATAATTACAATAAATAAAATTTTTCATTATCTAATGATTATATTAATTAACAGTATACCTTATTCACCATCTTGACCAGTGTTGCCGACCGCCTACATCACACAACCGCACTCGGCTCCTACTACTGACCGACCGCTCTGCATGACGACTATTAGCGTACTGCACGCGACGACTACTGACAGAGTACAGCCCTCAACTACACAGAGCTACAGACTCGCAACGACTGACTGACTGACTGACTGAGAACCGCTCGCAACACTCGCGCAGTCCAGCGCAAACTCTCTGGTCACAGATGCTACAATGTCTCGCCATCGCTGCTATGTTACATACGTGTTTCAGTGTCTTTTTCATTGGGGTAACAATCTTTGGCTCTTTTTATTCTGAATACAGGGCCAAAGGTCAACGCTGCTGCCCTTATACAATTTATCAGGTTTCATTGTGTCTGTTGCAATGTTACATACGGTTCATTCTTTCATTAATATTATCGTTGGGTTTCTTTTGTAGGGACGTTAACATTCTGGCACATTTTTATTACCATCGGACTCTCTGCTATTTGTGCAGGGAGGTTATACCTGGGTCCATTTCCATTTCCATTTACATTTTAATATTGATAGACTTTTTGTTTTCTTTTTTGTTTCTTGTTGTTTTTCCTTCTTTTTTTTTTTTTTGTTTTGTTTTTCCCGCTCTCACCACCACCGCCGCATCACGCCTTCCGTTTTCTTGGTTTCTTTTCTGCTTCAACATCACCGCGCCCCATTTCCACACCACAGCCATCAGCCTCCAAGACGGGCAGGCGCAGTGTGCCATTTCCGGCGCACAAGCACACCCGTACGGTACTCTCCTCGCCCCCACGCCACCAACAACACAGCGACCACGCGGCTTTCAGGCATGGCACGGCACGGCACCGGCGAAATGCGCCGCCCCCGCCCCTCCGCGCATCCGTCCGTCTCGCCACGTTCACTGACAGCCGCGTCTGCGGCTACACCACGACAACCACAACACAACACCGCTCCCCTCCCTGGCAACTCATTGTTTTTCTCCTCCTCTTTTGCACAAACCACAACGCCGAGCACAGGCGCAAGCCACCCACACCGCGCCCCTCCCCGTCCCGTCTTTGGCCGCCGCTCCTCGTTTCCTCGTTTGCCCCCTCCCATCTCCCGAAATGCCATGCCAGCAGCGTTACGCATGCCCCTCCCCTGTCCACACAACACTACCGCCAAACGAACAGCCTTCCGGGCCACATGCAGGGCACGCCCACCTCCAAACACTGCCAATTCACGGACGCGCACACACACACACACACACACACACACACACACACACACACACACTCACTTTCTCGACACCTTTCTGTACGGAGGGTGCGTCATCTCGACCGTGACAGAGTGACGGCAACTATCGACGATCCATTTCCCCCCACTGGTAAAACATGTCCACTAACACCTACATACATCATTCAAGTACACAGACAATAGCATACACACAATGGGAGGGCACACGAACATGGACGGCACGGCACTGTCATACACTCTTCCTCAGAACCATATCAACAAACGTTACGTACATCCGGGAAAGCGAAAGCGAAAGCAAAGCCCAATGCAGCCGTCAAAGGTAACGTTCACCACGGCAGACACTTGCAGCCGCGCCGCCGTTAAACGCATTTCAGTGCGGCTCCAATACGCCTCCGACACGGGAACGTTCCGTTGCTCTACGAATGCGTTTCTCCCCTTTTTCCCTTCCTCTCTCTTTTGCCCCCCCTCCTTGCACTCTTGCCTCATTCCTCACGTTCTGCCCACACATTCGACCGATCAAAGTCAACCTTTCGTTACCGTTCTCAGCGCGACGGTGTACAACAGTATGACGGGTGTGCCCAAGACTTCGGTTCAGTTGCGTGACGCCGGTCTATCGCGCCGATCGACAGTTACTCAGGGGGCGACGGATCGGACCACGTCACCGACACACAAAACACTTTCAAACAAACAAATACATACCGGATGGACACAGACAAACACGTGTACAGACATTCGCCAAACAAACGACGACGACCGCCGCCGCCGTCGTCGTCGTCGTCGTCGTCGTCGTCGTCGTCGTCGTCTAGCGTCGCGCTTACTGTACTGCACTGGACACGCGTGCATCTTGAATGACGACATCGGTGTGCGTGCGTCGTACGCAATCAGTCAGACACGGCTATCAAAAATCAGAGTCGAATGGTACATCATCGTGCGTGTCGCCGTACACGTACAGTACAATACAACAACAATGCGTCTTAATGGCACGTTCATTTCAACGTCACTCACACACCTCCACGCTGCAGTTACGTCGCACCATTGTCAAACTCGGCGTACAGCAAAGGGAATAGTGGGCGGCAAAGAAAAAAAAAAAAAACCAAACAAAAACATTTCACATTTCACCCTCGCCATGTATGATGTGCAAAAAAAAAAAAAACAAACCCGCAAACGGCCGTCGTTACGGTGACACAAAAGTCGCCGATCGCACTGTCCCCCCTCGCAGACAGGTAACACACACCAACACCAACACCAATGGGTCAAAACCACTCCAACGAGGCGTGCCACCATTCCACGCCACGGCGACCAACCTCGTGGCCGTACCCCGCAACACGCTTTGACGCGCCCCCCCCACCCACAATCAAAATGCACACATACATCACAGCCGTCCACACAAACAACAACAACAACAACAACAACAATTCCGCCCTTCCCGCAAAAGGCAAGTTGGTGGCCCTGAAAAGGGCCGTTTTGCCGCTCTCGCAACGGAGGAGCCTTCTCCATCCTTCCTTCCTTCCATTCCAGAGCCACCTCCTTACTTGGAGCTCGTGTACTTGGTCACCGCCTTCGTGCCCTCGCTCACGGCGTGCTTGGCCAGCTCGCCAGGCAGCAACAGCCGCACAGCGGTCTGGATCTCGCGGGACGTGATGGTCGAGCGCTTGTTGTAGTGCGCCAGGCGAGAAGCCTCGGCCGCAATGCGCTCGAAAATGTCGTTCACGAAGCTGTTCATGATGCTCATCGCCTTCGACGAGATGCCCGTGTCAGGGTGCACCTGCTTCAGCACCTTGTAGATGTAGATGGCATAGCTCTCCTTCCTCTTGCGCTTCTTCTTCTTGTCGCCCTTCGAAATGTTCTTCTGCGCCTTGCCAGCCTTCTTGGCGGCCTTCCCGCTAGTCTTGGGCGGCATCTCGAACGAACGTACGGCAGCAGCAACACCAGTAGCAAGCGCTCCGCTCTAGTCAGCGTCTCCCCACACAGTGGCACCCGCCGCCAGCCGCCGCCGCACCTTTACCAGCTCGCCCTGTTGCGGCCGCCGACCAATGGGGCGCGCGCGCAACCGGCCGCCGCACCCGAGCCCATAAAGCACCCCCACCCCGGCTGCGCCGGCACGCACTCCGCTGCTCGACTCGCTGCCGCTCGCACCGGTCGTTTTCGTTTCCGTTTCGTGTGCACCGTCGCTAGCCCATCGCCATGTCCGGACGCGGAAAGGGAGGCAAAGTCAAGGGCAAGTCAAAGTCCCGCTCAAGCAGGGCTGGGCTCCAGTTCCCGGTCGGCAGAATCCACCGCCTCCTGCGCAAGGGAAACTACGCAGAGCGCGTCGGCGCCGGGGCGCCCGTCTACCTCGCCGCCGTCATGGAGTACCTCGCGGCTGAGGTGCTCGAGCTGGCCGGAAACGCGGCCCGCGACAACAAGAAGACGCGCATCATCCCGCGCCACCTGCAGCTTGCCATCCGCAACGACGAGGAGCTCAACAAGCTCCTGTCGGGCGTCACCATCGCACAGGGTGGTGTCCTGCCCAACATCCAGGCCGTCCTGCTGCCAAAGAAGACCGAGAAGAAGGCCTAAAGGAGGCCAGGCAATCGCAGCGCCGCGTGCTCCCCTGCACGCAACGCGCTTTGCCGGCTCGGCCCACAACAATCGGCCCTTTTCAGGGCCACCACACAAACCTACGTCCAAAGCAAAATTTCAGTCGTCCTCGCCGCACCTTGTTTTGTTTTAACTTTGCACTTTCACAGCACAGCCGCCGCCGGCGCACGTCCGCCATCTTGTCGTCCACACAGCCCGTGTGGCCCAACACACACACACACACACACACACACACACACACACACACACACACACACATTTTGCACGGTCGCAGTCGCCTTCCAAACGACAACGGCAGCAATAATGACCATTGTTAAAGGGAGGCGTGTCGACACACCGCCCTCCACTCCCGCGCGCAACGGCCGTCGACACGAACGAAACAGCTGATCCGGCCGCCTATGCCCACACGCCTTGCCTCGGAAACCCCAACGCCGCCGCAAACACACAGAGCCAAACCACGCAAGCAAATAATCACCGCCTCTCGCACAACAACACACAGCCCGCCATCTCCGTCGCGATCGATACAAAGACACACAAACGAAGCAGCTCCACACACAGCCAGCCACATGACACGTTTCCTTTCCTTCTCCCCTCCCAGTCACATCACGTCGCTCAAACGGAAAGAAAGAAACAAAGAAAGAAAGAGAGAAAGAAACAAACAAACAACACAGCGCACACACGCAGCAGCAACAACACAGACTCTTTCGCACTTTTCAACTTCCGAACAGTGTGGTGGCCCTGAAAAGGGCCGTTTTCTAGTCTCTCCCACCCACAAGCACGGCCGCGGGAAGGCCAGCGCCCGCTGCGACGCAGCCTAACCGCCGAAACCGTACAGGGTGCGCCCCTGCCTCTTCAGGGCGTACACCACGTCCATGGCCGTCACAGTCTTGCGCTTGGCGTGCTCAGTGTACGTCACCGCGTCGCGGATCACGTTCTCCAGGAACACCTTCAGCACCCCGCGGGTCTCCTCGTAGATCAGACCAGAGATGCGCTTCACGCCGCCCCTGCGAGCCAGGCGGCGGATGGCGGGCTTCGTGATGCCCTGGATGTTGTCGCGCAACACCTTGCGGTGCCGCTTGGCGCCACCCTTGCCGAGCCCCTTTCCTCCCTTGCCGCGGCCTGTCATCCTTCCTTCCTCGGGCAAAGCAAAACGTGCACAAACAGCAGCTGCAGCGGCTGGCGAGTCGGCTACGGTCTGCGCCCGGCGCGCCCGCCGCCCCCCTATATAGACTCTGGCCCGCCCTCCCCCCACCACGCGCAACCGAGGGCATATAAGCGCAGCACGGAGGCGCGCGGGCCCGTTGTCAAGGCAGCACCGGACGCCGCGCCGCACCTAACCTCCACGCACGCCGCTCCGCTACCGCTATGGCCCGCACAAAGCAAACGGCCCGCAAGTCCACCGGCGGAAAGGCGCCGCGCAAACAGCTCGCCACCAAGGCGGCGAGGAAGAGCGCGCCCGCCACCGGAGGCGTCAAGAAGCCCCACCGCTACAGGCCGGGCACCGTCGCCCTGCGAGAAATCAGGCGCTACCAGAAGAGCACAGAGCTGCTCATCCGCAAGCTGCCATTCCAGCGCCTAGTGCGCGAGATCGCCCAGGACTTCAAGACCGACCTGCGCTTCCAGAGCTCCGCAGTCATGGCCCTGCAGGAGGCCAGCGAGGCCTACCTCGTCGGCCTCTTCGAAGACACCAACCTGTGCGCAATCCACGCCAAGCGCGTCACCATCATGCCCAAGGACATCCAGCTCGCGCGCCGCATCCGCGGCGAGCGCGCCTAAACCGCGCCGCGGCACCGCACCGCACAAACAAAAACGGCCCTTTTCAGGGCCACTAACATCTCTCCGTCGCGAGCAAACTTTGTCGGTCGCCTGCCTCTCGCCCCGCAACCCAAAAACAAAAACCGCCACTTCCCGTCCGTCCGCCACACCCGCTCACTCTGCCTGCCTGCCTGCCTGCCTGCCTGCTAGCAGAGCGCAACAATCACACATCATCCCTCCCCGGCGCTCCAAGCGCACAATACCCAACGGCCGACGTCACACCGCACGGGTGGCTGGCCGGCCGCCGCTTTCGTTTCGAAAACAAAAAACCCCGCACTCCACTCCGACGGCCAACGGCCAGGCAGGCGCGCTCGCTCGCTCTACACGCCACCGAAATCCCCGCCGACTCCTTCCACATCTCAACGTGCCCCCCGTTGCAAAACATAACACACACAAAGGAACAAAACAAAGACCAGACACGACTCGACAAGACAGACATCCGAGAAGAACGAACGCAGGCAAGCCAACCAACGTATTCAAACAAAACAACGTGACAGAAAACCAACCGTCGGCCGCCGCCACAAACACGGCGACAATCAACCACGACAACAACAACAACAACAACAACAACAACACCGCTTACCGCTACCGCCGCCCACACCCGCCACCGACCCCCGCAATCCAACCACCGCGGCACGCAAACAGCATCCCCACGGGCATACAGAAACGCCAGACAGACACCCACACCAAACGCAACACGACAATCAAAACCTTCCCCGACGTGCTTTGATGGCCCTGAGAAGGGCCGTTTTGGGCCGCGCGTCTCTTGCGCGCCACTAGACGACGACGGGGGGTGGGGACGACGGAGTCAAGCGCCAAACCCTTCCTTTCCCATCTCTTTCTCCTCTACTCTACTTCTTCTTCTTGGGCGAAGCCTTCGCCTTAGACGGCGTCGTCGCCTTCTTCGGGCGCGGCGCCTTCGGCTTCTTCGTCGGAACCTTGGCGGCCTTCTTCGCCTTCGACGGCGACTTGGCCTTGGCCGGCTTGGCCGCAGCCGCCTTCTTCGCACCCGCGGGAGCGGCCGACGCCGCAGACGCCTTCTTGGCGGCGCCCGCCTTCCGACCGGTCGCCGCCTTCACGCCACCAGCCTTCTTTGCGCCGGCCGCACGGGCGCCCTTCTTCTCCTTGCTGGCCGGAGCGGCGCGCTTCTTCTTGGCACCGCCAGCACGAGCCTTGCCGCCCTCGGCCGCCCCCCCGCCGCCGGCGCCGGCAAGCTTGAACGAGCCGGACGCGCCCTTCCCCTTCGTCTGCACCAGCTCGCCCGCCACGACGGCCGACTTGAGGTACTTCTTGATAAACGGCGCCAGCTTCTCCGCGTCCAGCTTGTAGTGCGCGGCTATGTACTTCTTGATCGCCTGCAGCGACGACCCGCCGCGCTCCTTCAGACTCTTGATGGCGGCCGTCACCATCTCAGAGGTGCGCGGGTGCGCAGGCTTGGCGCGCGGCTTCTTCGCAGACGACGCAGACTTGGCCTTCTTCGTAGTGCCGGTGGCGGCGGGTGCCGCAGCAGTCTCGTTCGTAGCCGCCTGATCTGCCATTTCGACGACGCGCGTAACACACAGCGAGAGCGAGAGCGAGCGGGACGGCAGGCACGCAAGCACAGCACAGCAGCGGAGCAGAGAATCCCATCCGCCAGTCGTATGTCCCAATAAGAGGAGAATAACACAGGATTTACCTGACGGCATTGCCTGCATTCGTCAGAGGAGAGAGATTGGGTTGAACTTCTTTATTTGTGGTATGGCAGCAGGGTATGCGGGATTATAAAAAGTGAATCATAGGGACGGAGCTGCAAGCAGCATCCGCGTAGGGCACTCCCGGTTTCTCATCTGTCGAGGAGTGCAACAGGCCGCTGATAGCGGTCGCGAACATCTTGAGGAGCACCAATGTCTCGAATGAGGGGATTGGCAGAGGCATGCGACCGTCGGTAAAAACGGGTGGCAGTCTGCTGGATGCGGAGCATCACGTCCAATTCATCAGCTGCTTGGTGTAGGTAGCCATGCGGGAACTGCAGGTGGACATGGAAGACCCGCCGAAGAATCTTATTCTGTTGCGCCTGTAGACGCTGGATATGCGTGGGGGCTGCATTGCCCCAAGCCTCACATGCATAGTCAACAATCGGCCGAATAAATAATCGGAAGATGAGGAGGCCATTCCGGATGGAGAGGTCAGACCCCTCATTAAGGAATGGGTACAGTGCGCCCATCCGCTGGTGGACTTTGGCTCGGACGGCGTCGATATGCGGCTTCCAGAGTAGGCGATCGTCCATGATGACGCCCAGGTACCGGACAGTCTTCTGCCAGGGGAGAGCGGTCCCGTAAAGGTGAAGTGGCGGGGCCGGCATCGTTGTCTTCCTCGTAAAGACGATGGCCTGTGTCTTCAGCGGGTTGAACCGGATGCGCTAGCGAGCTGCCCAGATCTCCAGATCGTCGCACGCCCTCTGCAACCGGGAATGCATGGCTGCATGCCACCGGCTCCTGGTGTAGAGCATAGTATCATCGGCGTAGACGGCTTTCTCCACACGGGGCGACGTCGGAAGGTCCGATGTAAAGATAGTGTAAAGGACGGGGCCCAGGACAGAGCCCTGCGGCACGCCAGCGACGATGGGCCTGGCAGTGGAGAGGGCTGCTTCAACGCGGACAGCGAAAGTGCGGTGCCGCAGGTACGATGCAGTGAGGCGCACGTATGCCCGGGGAAACCCAAGGTGGGCCATCGTCCAAAGAAGGCCAGTGTGCCAAACACTGTCAAATGCCTTGGTGACATCAAGAAGAACCGCTCCACAGTATTCCCGGTTATTGAAGGCGCGAGTGATGTACTCCACAACACGTACAATCTGCTGGGTCGTGGAGTGGCCGCGGCGGAAGCCGAACTGTTCCGGGGGGAGGATTTCCCGAAGATCCAGGATGGCCCGGAGTCGCTGAAGAAGTAGCCGCTCAAACAACTTGCTGAGGTGTGGAAGCAAACTGATAGGCCGGTAGGATTTTGGGTCTTTCCGATCCTTGCCCGGCTTGGGAACAGCAATAACGATGGAGTGCTTCCATGCTGCAGGGTAGGTGCGAGTCCGCAGAACCCAATTGAAGATGGCAGTGAGACGAACAACTGCCAGGAGCGGCAGGTTCTTAAGGACCCGGCCAGTAATGTTATCAACACCTGGAGCCTTGGACGCCGGGAGAGCCCTGATGCCCGCACAGACTTCAGCCACGGAAATAGGCGGGATGTCGTCGTGGTCCTCCTCCTCGTCCCCATGGAGGATGGTCTGCACCTCGGTGTCAACCTGGGCGACGTGCAACTGGTCCACACCATCTTGAAGGGGTGTAAAATTCTCCTGAAAGATGTCCGCAAGGAGATTCGCCTTATCCGCATGTAGATAGGCCGTCCCAGTCGGTGTTGCAAGAGGGGGTATCCGTGTCCTGCGTTTCGTAAAAAAGCGGACCGCATTCCAGTGCATGGGGTCGGGGGTGAACGCCTGCAATTTCGCAGCCCAGCGTCGATTCTTATGCTGGACAATCGCCGCCTTGATGTCACGGCGCAGGCTGTTGATTTGGCGCTTCAGCTGTGGGTCCCTGGTCACACGCCAATCCTTGCAGAGGCGGTTACGAGTGCGGATGTCCTGGAGGATTTCCGCCGGGAGAGCGGAAGATGCGAATGTGCTGGGGCGCTGGCGGGGTGTCGCTCCCTCCAGAGCGGCGGTGAGAGTATCAGCGAACTGGTCGACAGAGGCCTCGTGAACGCCGACGCCATCCACTTGTCGCTGCAGGGCTGCAGTAACTCGTCGCTGGAAGCAGGGCCAATCTGTGTGGTTGAAATTGAGGTGGCCCTGACTCTGCGCCGGGGCGACGTCCAGTTGAAAGAGAACGGGCAGATGGTCGGAGTTCAGTTCGTGAAGGACTTCAGCAGTCAGGAACTGATTAAGTCCCCGAGTAATGGCGATGTCAAGAATGTCGGGCCTCCCTCTGCTAGGATAACACGTCGGCTCCACGGGCCCACAGACATACGCGTTCACCTCTTCAGTGGCCTGGAGTAGAAGGCGCCCATTACGATTGGTGACCAATGAATTCCAGGCCGCATGTTTGCAATTAAGGTCACCTGCGATGAAATATTTGCCTGGAGTCCGCAGAAGGAGACGGGCATCATCGATGAGGAGCTGGCGGCGAGGGCTCCGGTAGACAGCCATAAACGTGACCGGTCCAGTGGCTGTTTCAACCTGGACAGCAGTGACTTCTATAGACCCGATGGCAGGCGGTTGAATTTCACAATGCGGGATGGAGGAGCGGATGAAGATCGCCGTGCCACCCCCTTGCGTCGGTCTGTCGGTCCGAAAGCAGCGGTAATTTGCGATGTTGGAGCGGATGCCTGGTTTGAGAAACGTCTCATTCACCAGGCATATGTCCACGTCATGTTCAAACAAGAACTGCCGGAGCTCCTCAAGGTCGTAGGTGAGGTTGGCGGCGTTATAAGCCACGATGCGGAAATCATCCAAGCGGCGGCGTCTAGGCATGCTGGGCTACTGAAGTGTCTGCAGTAGGAGCCGGAAGGCTGCGTGAGATCGTCGCCTCCACCGTGGCGGCGATGGTTGCAGGCAGGTTGACGATGGCATTGGTCAACTCGGTCACCATCGTGGTCAGATGCTGCAGCAGCTGGAAAACGTCGTGGAGCCCAACAGTAGGCACCGCAGTGGGTGAAGGAGAAGCTGGCTGGCGGTCCTGGCGCAGAAGAGGCGGTGGGACGCTTGGCACCTCGGCAGCTGCAGTAGCCCGTGGGTGGGAGACGCCCTTCAGTGCATCGGCCACTGTGACACCGGGCTGGATCCTCGCGGACCGGCGTTCCATGAGGGAGGGCCACGTACGGTTGTCATTGGCCGGCCGTGTGGGCGGCGGTTGGCGCCGCCGGCGGGTATCAGCACGTCGGGAAGGCGGGACGGGAGGAAGACCCCGCTGCCGACGGCTAGCCTCCTTATGCTTCGCGCAGGAACGAAAATTGGCAGGATGACTGCCTCCACACAGGCCACAGATGGGCGGCTCATCCTTGCTTCGTGGACAAAGGCGGCTGTCGTGGCCAGCACCACACTTGACGCACATAGGCGGCATAGTGCAGTGACGGGCCACGTGGTTGAACCCTTGGCACCGGAAGCATTGGACCGGGCCACGGGACTTCCGCAGACGTTCCACAGTGACGGAGAGGTCGTAAATCCTGGTTAGCTGGAATATTTCCTGATGCCGAGGAGTGTCCTGCAGGACGACGACGCGGTGGCCAGTAAGCTGATTGGTCCCGGGCATACGATGGTAATCCACCACCGTCGCGACGAAGCCGAGGTCCTCCAGTTCTTCCTTCAGTTCGTCATGGGTGAGAGACGCCGGAATGTGCTTCAACAGCGCCTTCAGAGTCGGCGGACGGACCGCTGGATAGGTATACATGGGGATACCCTCTCGCCCAACCATATCCATTACAGTCACATAATCCTCAGTACAGGAGAGGTTGAGTTTGAGGGTATCACCCCCTGTCTGCTTGGCAGTAAACGACTGCTTACAATGTTCCTTTAACCACGTGTGCAGTTGCTTGTAGGAGTTCTTAAACTGCAACACAATGGGCGGCACCTTCCGCTGCAGCTGAGGCTGGGACGGTGGCTGCTGCGCCCCCTGCTGTTGCTGTTGCTGCTGGGGCGGTGGAACGTCGTCCGCGCCGTCTTGGATGACGTCGTAGCGGTTAGACGTTGGCACCGCGTCCGTGTCAGGCCGCCGCTGCGGCTGCTTCGAGACCTTCTTCTTGGGTGGCTTCCGGAAACCGTCATCTGCCCCGGTGGCGGCGTCGCCGGTACGCTTACGACTATGCTGCTGGTGGCCGTCGTCATCTTCACCCGAAGAGTCATGAGTGCAATCCATACCGAGATCCAAAGTCCTTGCACAGGTCGTCAACAGATCGTTTTCACGGAGGCGTTGCCTGGTCATCATAGGTGGGGGGCCGGATGAGGCCGCCGACGAAGTATTCTCCGCCGGACGGCGATCCGCCACACCCTCAGCCGGAGTAGCGTCCGTAGACATAACGAGCTCTCGCGCGACACGTCCGCTCTCGTCGGAAGACTAACTCCGAATGGAGCAGAGAATCACAAGGGCCCAGCCAGTGTCGCGGGCGGGCGCGGACGGCCGAGAGAGCGGCCGCCACTCTGCGCGCCGCCGCGCCGCGCCTCCCGCGCTTGCTACCGCCCAACGTCCGACAGCCTGTGCGGAGCAGCCCCAAACCTGCGCCACAACCGCCCGCGCCTTTCAAACCACCGAGGATGGGGCTACACACAGCCACACCACAGTCGCCAACCAGTCGCCACGGCAGCGCCGCAAACCACGGCCAAACTGCAGCTACCGCGCGCTACAGCCTGGGTCGGCCCGCCGAGAATCGCCGCCCCCGCCCAAATGCCGCCCCCACAGCCCCAGCCGACGACCCGCCACAATGGCCAAACCTTCGGCAAAACTCCCACACCGTCGCCGCGGCAGCCCGGCCAGCGCGGCCGGCGCCACAGCCACACAAGCCGAGGCGTGCGGCGATGACGGCCGTGCAAACGCGCCTCCGCCGCCCCATCGCCTTCCGTCGCCCTCCCGCCGTTTCCCGATCGGCCCGCAGCCGTCGGGCCACATCGCGCGCCGTCCTCCTCCTCCTCTCGCCCGCCAACATTCACAGCCGTTTCTCAACAATTGCCCGCCGCAAACGGACGCCGCCTGCGCAACAGGCGCCGCCGCCCCTCGCCGCTTCCGACCCAACCCCTCGACCGAGGCAAACCGCAATCCGAATCTACAGACCAACCCAATCTGCCGTCAGCACACACGCCAGCCGACCTTACACGTTACGCGTTACACATTACGTTTACACGTCTAGGTTAGGTTAGGTTAGGTTAGGTGGACATGGGTTAGGTTAAGGGGACTTGGGTTAGGTTAAGCGTCAAACTTAGGTTAAGCATTCAAACACGTCAGGCGTCAGAGGCTAGGCTAGGTTAGGTTAGGTTAGGTTAGGTTACACGTTAGGTTAAGGGGTCAGTGCTAGGTTAAGAAGCGTCAAACGTAGGTTAAAAAAGCGTTCAAACGTGAGGCGTGAGCCGGACAGCTTACCGTACGTAGACGTTAGGGGCTCACAGGCTGAGCTCACCTCGCCACACCACAGGTTAGGTTCGGTTCGCTCGGCTCAGCGTAAAGCGCCGAGGTCAGGGTTACGTTCGTTCACCTTCGGGCGCCACACTTTCGGTTGAAAGGTCGCGACGGGGCGACGTCGGCAGGCACGCCGCAAACGAACAAAAACGTACAGACGACGTCGAAAACCGCCGACAGACGGGGGAGCAGCACGACCACGACCAGATACCGAGCGCGAACGAGACACACGCGAACCACCCCCACCGGCCAAAGGGCACCACACAACAACCCAGAGCACCACGTGTCGACACCAGAGCAACCCGCCGCTCACGCGACATGGCTGGCACCGAAGGGCAACCGCCCGCAACTGCGCTTTCCGCGCCGGCCCGGATGCACGTCGTGCTACAACAACACCACTACCGTACACTGCCGCTGTTCACAACATCACTATCATGCGCGCCCGCGGCTCGCCGCCGTCGCAGTCGCAGCCCCAACGCCAGCACTTTTGCACCACCATTCACACGCACCGCAACACAGCTCGCCGACACAGCCGAACAAAACAAACACCACACAACAACAGCAACAACGCCGCCGCCTCTACTTGTGCCGGCGACCCACCCCGCCGATGGCGCACCTTTCGCCAGCCGGCAATCGACACACACGCACGCACGCACCCACCCACCCACCCACCCACCCACCCACCCCCCGGGGCCCAGTGCAAAAAAAAACAAAACAAAAACAAAACAACACAAACGACACGGGAAGCGCACACCGCCTCTTCGCGCGCACGCCACCAACCAGTCGTCGTCTCAAAATAACAAACACAAACAAAATAAACTAACAACTAGGGCAACACAAAACAAAAACGCCTCGCACGAACCGCCCACAAAAAGGACAAGCACACGCACAGCCTCTGCTGACGACCACGACGCAGCGGCACGCTGCTCCTGTCCCGCGCCCCGCGCCCCACTCGATTCACAACTCACGCGACACCGTCAACGACGGGCTCGCTTCCCGCAACCTACCACCTTTCCGCCACGACGCACAGCCCCAGCCCCACCCGACGACGCCCGTGGCAACGACTGCACTTTCACCACCGCCTCCCCCTTCCCCCCCAAAACACACACACACACACACACACAGCCAAAAACGCACTCGCGACCCACACATGCACGTGCATCGGCACACGCCAACCAGTCAACGTCGACAACCACACGCAAGGCTCGAAACGAAACCGGCGTCCTTCCACGTTGCCATCAAGCTACGCGACACAAGACACAAGGAACCAACACAACAGCCGGCCCCACTAATTCCCACTCTCACGCCGCAAAAAGCACACCGAAACCGCCAAACGCACGCACATTCCCCTTCGCACTGACAACGACCGGCTCGCTACCACACACCTCTCGGCAGCCGTTTCACGCCAATTCGCCACACCGCCCACACAGTCGACAAGCGCCCGCCCTGTACGGCACACGCAACGACGCAGCGCAGCAAAGGGCGCCCGCAACACATACCTCTCCTCCCTCTCTCTCTCTCTCTCTCTCTCTCCGCCGCCCGACGCGCCAACCGCCACACCACACCGCCAGCCACTCGCAAATTGTGCACTGCCACCAGCCACACGTCCAACACGCCGCGCCGCCTCCGGCCACCCGCCAGGGGGCGCTCACGTCCGCGACAACAGCGCGGCCCGCCGGGCCGGGCCGAACCGAACCGAACCGAGCCGCCGCTGCTCTGCACTCGGCACGGCCACACCCTGCTGCAGACCGGGCTCGTCTCTCTGTACGCGTCTGCCTGCGCATCAACACAACACGACCTTTTTTTTTTTCTCTCTCTCTACCGCCATCCCTTCTTCTCGCGTTTTACTCGTTGTTGCAGCAGCGGCGCACACCTACACATCCACAGCCCCAGCCGAGCCGGCCTCACCTCAGGGCCCGCCGCCAGCGTCTCCTCCTCGGGCACAGGTGCGGTGCTGTGGCCGCCCATCCAACCGCATTGCTGGCCGTCCAGCCACCAGGCGTTCCCACTGCCGCGAGCCACGCCGCGCACCGACCCTGCTGCAGAAAACGAAGCATAGCCAGAGACCGACCGATACACAAAGCAAGCCGTCGCCTCGCCTCTTGTCCTTCCTGCCTTCCTTCCGCCCCCGCCCTTCTCACACCACCGCCTCTCCACTTTCGCCCCCGCCTCCTTTTTTTTTTTTGTTTTTTTTTTTGTTTTCTTCTTTCTTTCTTTCTTTCTTTCTTTCTTTGGCCCTCTCTCTCTCCTTCCCGCCATGGCGGTTACGGCACCGCCTGCAGCGGCAGATTTTTTGCGCCCACACGCCTACTCCTACCACCATTAACCTTGCCCTGCCCATCAACGTCGCAGTCGAACCGACGCTTGCCAACACACTGCCCACGTTCCTTTCTCTTTTCGGCCTACGCCCATTACGCGCCGCCGCCACAGCACCTTCCCTTCCCACAACACACCGACGTCATCACACGCACCCAAAAAACAGGGGGCCACGACCGTGTTCCTCGCCCACTCCCATCCCGCACGGTACGCACATTCCCAACTACTACCGCGCACCCTCCCTTTCCAATCTGTGTGTCTCTGTGTCTGTGTCCTGTCCGCGCGTGACGCCTCTCAGCATCCGCCGTCCCCCGTCCCGTTTTCGCCCCCATGCCGTCGTCGCGCCGCCTCCTCCCCGTCCACCGCCGCCCCTGTCCGCCCCGCACCACACCATACACCGCTGCTTGTCCCGGCCGTTGCCACCAAAGGCGCCGACCGCAAACGCGCCACGCCGCAGCCCCCGTGCGTCTCGCGCTCGCTTGCATCTCCGTGCCGACGCTGCCTCTCTTCCCGCTCGCACTCGACCTCGACAACACAGTCTTTGGCTCCGCCACTGCGTGTTCCGGTGGTACGCACGCTGCAACACGTATGTATTCATTACCAGAGCGATGGCGAGGCATGACAGCATCTCTGTCTGACCAGAGAGTTATTTATCGTTGCTAGTCGGCGCTTGGACCGCGCCAGACGACAGTAGTGGCACGCACCGGGTCGCCAGGAACAGTTGTTATATATATTGTAGCGCGAGTCGGGAGAGGTAGTAGTCGGTCGACAGTAGTAGCGGGTGGACGGTTGTACTGAGCGGGCGTCGGCGGCGTGCTCTGCTCGTCTCGCGACTCTGGTCACGGTTCGGGACGATGTATAGTATATTGTGTTATAATCAAAAGGTAGTGTGAAGCTGCATTGCGCAAATCTGATAACGTATGTTCATTGTACTTATTTTGTTCAACAACAAAAGCCCCACTATTACTTTTTTCTAAAGTACCTTTTGTCTTTTAACGAAAAACATTCACTTTTTAAAGACTACTTCCTATGGCATTTCCCTCCAAGGAGTGCAATTAATTACCAGCCAGCACTCATTCATTGCACACAGCTGTGTAAGGGGTATCTACAATTGAGGAGCGGATATAAATGCAAATTTTTTTTTTTTTTTTTTTTTTTTTGTGTGTGTTGTAACCTCCCCGCAAATTTTAAAATAATGGACAATGTTATTTACGGATGCTAATGGACATTGCGCTAATTGTAACCTCGCCCACAATGAGAGGTATTGAAAATGGCAACAAAAATGTGAAATTCGCAATCTGACTCAAATATAAATTCTTCACAACATTTAAAGTCCGTTCAGTGACAAGAAACTTCAATTAAACCGAAATATCGGTCTTTGGCCCTGTGCAAAACAATCAGAATTAAAGTCTTACCTCCGAATAAATGGATGTCACATTTCTGCTCTTGTTGTTGCGCAGCGCTTGGAGGAACTGCATTGCAAATAATAATATTCTCTTTTTTTGTGATTTTAGTGAAATTTTTCTTCAAAGAAGTGGAATGAAATGTGAAGTGCAACGAACTCTTTAGTTCAATAAAAAATTAAATGTTTGAAAAATGCTTTTGAAATAAACATTATTATTGGGGAACTTGTTGGAGAATAATTACAATAAATAAAATTTTTCATTATCTAATGATTATATTAATTAACAGTATACCTTATTCACCATCTTGACCAGTGTTGCCGACCGCCTACATCACACAACCGCACTCGGCTCCTACTACTGACCGACCGCTCTGCATGACGACTATTAGCGTACTGCACGCGACGACTACTGACAGAGTACAGCCCTCAACTACACAGAGCTACAGACTCGCAACGACTGACTGACTGACTGACTGAGAACCGCTCGCAACACTCGCGCAGTCCAGCGCAAACTCTCTGGTCACAGATGCTACAATGTCTCGCCATCGCTGCTATGTTACATACGTGTTTCAGTGTCTTTTTCATTGGGGTAACAATCTTTGGCTCTTTTTATTCTGAATACAGGGCCAAAGGTCAACGCTGCTGCCCTTATACAATTTATCAGGTTTCATTGTGTCTGTTGCAATGTTACATACGGTTCATTCTTTCATTAATATTATCGTTGGGTTTCTTTTGTAGGGACGTTAACATTCTGGCACATTTTTATTACCATCGGACTCTCTGCTATTTGTGCAGGGAGGTTATACCTGGGTCCATTTCCATTTCCATTTACATTTTAATATTGATAGACTTTTTGTTTTCTTTTTTGTTTCTTGTTGTTTTTCCTTCTTTTTTTTTTTTTGTTTTGTTTTTCCCGCTCTCACCACCACCGCCGCATCACGCCTTCCGTTTTCTTGGTTTCTTTTCTGCTTCAACATCACCGCGCCCCATTTCCACACCACAGCCATCAGCCTCCAAGACGGGCAGGCGCAGTGTGCCATTTCCGGCGCACAAGCACACCCGTACGGTACTCTCCTCGCCCCCACGCCACCAACAACACAGCGACCACGCGGCTTTCAGGCATGGCACGGCACGGCACCGGCGAAATGCGCCGCCCCCGCCCCTCCGCGCATCCGTCCGTCTCGCCACGTTCACTGACAGCCGCGTCTGCGGCTACACCACGACAACCACAACACAACACCGCTCCCCTCCCTGGCAACTCATTGTTTTTCTCCTCCTCTTTTGCACAAACCACAACGCCGAGCACAGGCGCAAGCCACCCACACCGCGCCCCTCCCCGTCCCGTCTTTGGCCGCCGCTCCTCGTTTCCTCGTTTGCCCCCTCCCATCTCCCGAAATGCCATGCCAGCAGCGTTACGCATGCCCCTCCCCTGTCCACACAACACTACCGCCAAACGAACAGCCTTCCGGGCCACATGCAGGGCACGCCCACCTCCGAACACTGCCAATTCACGGACGCGCACACACACACACACACACACACACACACACACACACACACACACTCACTTTCTCGACACCTTTCTGTACGGAGGGTGCGTCATCTCGACCGTGACAGAGTGACGGCAACTATCGACGATCCATTTCCCCCCACTGGTAAAACATGTCCACTAACACCTACATACATCATTCAAGTACACAGACAATAGCATACACACAATGGGAGGGCACACGAACATGGACGGCACGGCACTGTCATACACTCTTCCTCAGAACCATATCAACAAACGTTACGTACATCCGGGAAAGCGAAAGCGAAAGCAAAGCCCAATGCAGCCGTCAAAGGTAACGTTCACCACGGCAGACACTTGCAGCCGCGCCGCCGTTAAACGCATTTCAGTGCGGCTCCAATACGCCTCCGACACGGGAACGTTCCGTTGCTCTACGAATGCGTTTCTCCCCTTTTTCCCTTCCTCTCTCTTTTGCCCCCCCTCCTTGCACTCTTGCCTCATTCCTCACGTTCTGCCCACACATTCGACCGATCAAAGTCAACCTTTCGTTACCGTTCTCAGCGCGACGGTGTACAACAGTATGACGGGTGTGCCCAAGACTTCGGTTCAGTTGCGTGACGCCGGTCTATCGCGCCGATCGACAGTTACTCAGGGGGCGACGGATCGGACCACGTCACCGACACACAAAACACTTTCAAACAAACAAATACATACCGGATGGACACAGACAAACACGTGTACAGACATTCGCCAAACAAACGACGACGACCGCCGCCGCCGTCGTCGTCGTTGTCGTCGTCGTCGTCGTCGTCGTCGTCTAGCGTCGCGCTTACTGTACTGCACTGGACACGCGTGCATCTTGAATGACGACATCGGTGTGCGTGCGTCGTACGCAATCAGTCAGACACGGCTATCAAAAATCAGAGTCGAATGGTACATCATCGTGCGTGTCGCCGTACACGTACAGTACAATACAACAACAATGCGTCTTAATGGCACGTTCATTTCAACGTCACTCACACACCTCCACGCTGCAGTTACGTCGCACCATTGTCAAACTCGGCGTACAGCAAAGGGAATAGTGGGCGGCAAAGAAAAAAAAAACAAACCAAACAAAAACATTTCACATTTCACCCTCGCCATGTATGATGTGCAAAAAAAAAAAAAACAAACCCGCAAACGGCCGTCGTTACGGTGACACAAAAGTCGCCGATCGCACTGTCCCCCCTCGCAGACAGGTAACACACACCAACACCAACACCAATGGGTCAAAACCACTCCAACGAGGCGTGCCACCATTCCACGCCACGGCGACCAACCTCGTGGCCGTACCCCGCAACACGCTTTGACGCGCCCCCCCCACCCACAATCAAAATGCACACATACATCACAGCCGTCCACACAAACAACAACAACAACAACAACAACAATTCCGCCCTTCCCGCAAAAGGCAAGTTGGTGGCCCTGAAAAGGGCCGTTTTGCCGCTCTCGCAACGGAGGAGCCTTCTCCATCCTTCCTTCCTTCCATTCCAGAGCCACCTCCTTACTTGGAGCTCGTGTACTTGGTCACCGCCTTCGTGCCCTCGCTCACGGCGTGCTTGGCCAGCTCGCCAGGCAGCAACAGCCGCACAGCGGTCTGGATCTCGCGGGACGTGATGGTCGAGCGCTTGTTGTAGTGCGCCAGGCGAGAAGCCTCGGCCGCAATGCGCTCGAAAATGTCGTTCACGAAGCTGTTCATGATGCTCATCGCCTTCGACGAGATGCCCGTGTCAGGGTGCACCTGCTTCAGCACCTTGTAGATGTAGATGGCATAGCTCTCCTTCCTCTTGCGCTTCTTCTTCTTGTCGCCCTTCGAAATGTTCTTCTGCGCCTTGCCAGCCTTCTTGGCGGCCTTCCCGCTAGTCTTGGGCGGCATCTCGAACGAACGTACGGCAGCAGCAACACCAGTAGCAAGCGCTCCGCTCTAGTCAGCGTCTCCCCACACAGTGGCACCCGCCGCCAGCCGCCGCCGCACCTTTACCAGCTCGCCCTGTTGCGGCCGCCGACCAATGGGGCGCGCGCGCAACCGGCCGCCGCACCCGAGCCCATAAAGCACCCCCACCCCGGCTGCGCCGGCCCGCTCACGCCGCGGAGAGTACACGTTAGTTCGTTGTCGCTGTTGCTTATCGTGATGTCGGGACGCGGAAGTGGACGCAAAGCTGCTGCCTTGGCGGAGTTGCTGCTCACGTTAGCAGGACCTGCCGGGAAGAAGAAGAAGAAGTCTACACCGCAGTGCTTTCGCTGCCAAAAGCTTGGCCACGTTGCCAAGCAATGCAGCGGAGCAGTCGCGTGCTTGAAGTGTGCGCAAGCACACGACACACGCGACTGCAAGAAGCCGAAGGACGCCCCCTGCACTTGCGCCAACTGCGGCGGCGCTCACGCGGCAAATGCCCGTTCCTGCGCCTACAGAAGGAACTGGCGGGGACCGGCGAAGAAGACCCAGAAGCAAGTGACCACCACACACGAACAGGTGGTCACTTGCACAGAAGACGACGTGACCAGGCGCCTTAACGGCGCCGTGGAGGAAGCCATGTCCGCCTTCAAATCCGCCATGGCGGAAGAGAGGGCGGCCATGCTGGCGGAACTGGGCGAGGCTCGCCGTCAGATCGCTGAGCTGACGCGGGAGCTTCGCTCAGCCAAAGCAGCTTCCGCCACAGCAGTCGACGCCGCCAGCCAGACAACTCCTCCACGAGAGAAGAAGTTCGCGACGGTGGCCACGCAGACCGACGTGCCTGCCGAAGGGGGGGCAACACAGTCCAAGACGGACACAGAAGCGCAAGAAGAAGAGTGGGAAGAAGTCCCATTCCTCCCGCTTCCGGACATGTACAGCGCAAGCGCTGTGACGCAGAAGATCGCTGCATCGCTTCGCGACGGTACTTACCCCCACCACGATAACCCTTATCCTTTCGTTCCGCCTACCCATCCTAAACCACAACTCCCACATCGCCCACTCGGGTACCCAGAAGGCCTTCTTGGTCTTTCTAGGGAGGAGTTCAATCTGATTGACTCCTACCCTATCTTCACAGATGCGCAGATGCGCTGTATCATCATCGCTCTCGTCAACGGGGAGTATGATAAAGCGGGATGCATTTTGCACAACATCCCAACCGAGGAAGGACCCTCAACAACAGCAAAGAAAAAGAAGAAAAGTCGTCACACCGACAAGTACAGGAAGTAGGTCATCGGCACTCCTTGCCAGTACAGAGAAACCTACCAGTACAGACAGAAGATCCACCCAGATTCCCAGGGGAGTAAAGGCCAAACGGCCACAAACTTCCAACAGAACATCCTCACAGTGAGGAAGTCACAAAAGGAGAGCAGGCTGCGCCGGCACGCACTCCGCTGCTCGACTCGCTGCCGCTCGCACCGGTCGTTTTCGTTTCCGTTTCGTGTGCACCGTCGCTAGCCCATCGCCATGTCCGGACGCGGAAAGGGAGGCAAAGTCAAGGGCAAGTCAAAGTCCCGCTCAAGCAGGGCTGGGCTCCAGTTCCCGGTCGGCAGAATCCACCGCCTCCTGCGCAAGGGAAACTACGCAGAGCGCGTCGGCGCCGGGGCGCCCGTCTACCTCGCCGCCGTCATGGAGTACCTCGCGGCTGAGGTGCTCGAGCTGGCCGGAAACGCGGCCCGCGACAACAAGAAGACGCGCATCATCCCGCGCCACCTGCAGCTTGCCATCCGCAACGACGAGGAGCTCAACAAGCTCCTGTCGGGCGTCACCATCGCACAGGGTGGTGTCCTGCCCAACATCCAGGCCGTCCTGCTGCCAAAGAAGACCGAGAAGAAGGCCTAAAGGAGGCCAGGCAATCGCAGCGCCGCGTGCTCCCCTGCACGCAACGCGCTTTGCCGGCTCGGCCCACAACAATCGGCCCTTTTCAGGGCCACCACACAAACCTACGTCCAAAGCAAAATTTCAGTCGTCCTCGCCGCACCTTGTTTTGTTTTAACTTTGCACTTTCACAGCACAGCCGCCGCCGGCGCACGTCCGCCATCTTGTCGTCCACACAGCCCGTGTGGCCCAACACACACACACACACACACACACACACACACACACACACACACACATTTTGCACGGTCGCAGTCGCCTTCCAAACGACAACGGCAGCAATAATGACCATTGTTAAAGGGAGGCGTGTCGACACACCGCCCTCCACTCCCGCGCGCAACGGCCGTCGACACGAACGAAACAGCTGATCCGGCCGCCTATGCCCACACGCCTTGCCTCGGAAACCCCAACGCCGCCGCAAACACACAGAGCCAAACCACGCAAGCAAATAATCACCGCCTCTCGCACAACAACACACAGCCCGCCATCTCCGTCGCGATCGATACAAAGACACACAAACGAAGCAGCTCCACACACAGCCAGCCACATGACACGTTTCCTTTCCTTCTCCCCTCCCAGTCACATCACGTCGCTCAAACGGAAAGAAAGAAACAAAGAAAGAAAGAGAGAAAGAAACAAACAAACAACACAGCGCACACACGCAGCAGCAACAACACAGACTCTTTCGCACTTTTCAACTTCCGAACAGTGTGGTGGCCCTGAAAAGGGCCGTTTTCTAGTCTCTCCCACCCACAAGCACGGCCGCGGGAAGGCCAGCGCCCGCTGCGACGCAGCCTAACCGCCGAAACCGTACAGGGTGCGCCCCTGCCTCTTCAGGGCGTACACCACGTCCATGGCCGTCACAGTCTTGCGCTTGGCGTGCTCAGTGTACGTCACCGCGTCGCGGATCACGTTCTCCAGGAACACCTTCAGCACCCCGCGGGTCTCCTCGTAGATCAGACCAGAGATGCGCTTCACGCCGCCCCTGCGAGCCAGGCGGCGGATGGCGGGCTTCGTGATGCCCTGGATGTTGTCGCGCAACACCTTGCGGTGCCGCTTGGCGCCACCCTTGCCGAGCCCCTTTCCTCCCTTGCCGCGGCCTGTCATCCTTCCTTCCTCGGGCAAAGCAAAACGTGCACAAACAGCAGCTGCAGCGGCTGGCGAGTCGGCTACGGTCTGCGCCCGGCGCTTTTTTTTTTTTTTTTTTTTTTTTTTTTTTTTTTTTTTTTTTTTTTTTTTTTTTGGCACATTTCATTCCCTCCCTGATGGAGAGGGCGGGCCTTTTTAGAGCTTGCTGATTGCTCTTTTTCGGCCGGTGGTGTTCGGTACAATTTTTTGCTTTTTGGAGTGTCAGTTGCTTGCAATTGTGCCAAGCATTGTTATTCTGGTAAGATATAGAATTTACATTGTCGTTTTTGTACAATAATGGGTTTAATATTTTGACATTCAAGAGACATTTATGTAGTTATCATGTAAGACATATAGTAAGAATTTAGAAATAAAATTAGAACATAATGAGAAAATTAATTTTAGGGGAACATATAAATTCAAGAAGTACATATAAAAACATATAATTTTAAATAAATAAACATATAATTTTAAATAAATAAATTTAGGTAGACATATATTAAGGCGGAGATATGTAATTAAGAGGGAAGTGTATCTGCTCAGATTTTCGTGTTATTGCTTATTTGTGTATGTGGTCGTTGCGTGCGTTGTGTGTGATTGTGTGCGTGTGTGTGTGTGTGTGTGTGTGTGTGTGTGTGTGTGTGTGTGTAGGGCCGTTGCCTACATCCTGGCGTCAAGATGGGGGGGAGTGTGGGTGCCGCTTACGAGTGGGGTCATGGTGGGAGCAAGGTCGGGGAAATGGGAGGTCGTGTTTTGAGCCACTGTACGCGCTGGATGGATGTATTTGTATTTAGGGCGCCTCCTTTCCCGGATTTCAGAGGTCAATAAGTCTTCCATATCTGGTCGTTTCGTCAGTATGTGTCTGCCGTAGTTGGCGCGTAGTTTCGTTAGTCGAGTTTGTAGTGGTTCTATGTTTGTGATGTCATATACGTCGTTGCTCGGCGTCTGTGGGGGGAGTTTGGTGATGCTGCGAAGTAGTCTTCTTTCAGTTCTGTAGAGTCTGTCCGCCTGGCTCTTCGCCAGACCAGCCAGGGGTGCGGCTGCATACTCCATGACCGGCCTGACGAAGGTCTTGTATGTGTGCAGGGCCGTCTCCAGGCGGCAGCCATGGAGGCGACCCTGCACCTGTCGTATGAGACCTTGTCTTTTTCTTGTTCTGTCGAGGAGGTAATTGATGTGCGTCTGCCAGTTTAGATGCTTGTCTAGGAACACGCCTAAGTATTTCGCGGAGTTGGTAAGCGTCAGTGGCGTGTTCCATAGTGTTAGTTGTAAGTCGCCAGTGTTTTGATTTCTGTTCCTGGTTCGGTGTCTGTGTTGGAAGAATATGGTCTGTGTTTTGGTCGGGTTGGGTCGAATTCGCCACTGCGTCATCCAGGTCTGAAGTTTTTGTAGGTAGTCCGTCGTTTTCCGTTGTATGGTCCTGGTGTTTGGGGCTGTGCACCAATATGCAGTGTCGTCTGCATATAGTGCGACTGTCTCGTCTGTTGTCGCTGTGGTGGGGATGTCTGCTGTGTACAGCGCGTACAGGGTCGGTGACAGGATGCCTCCTTGCGGGACACCTGCCTGTGGAGTGAACGGATCGGAATGTTGATCCCCTACATGGATCCTGCATACTCTGTTGCTAAGATAGGCTTGCAAGATTTTAATGAATTTGATGGGGATTCCTAGTCGGCTTAGTTTGAGGAGGAGTCCTTGATGCCACAACTTGTCGAATGCACGCTCGATGTCTAGGAATACCGCGAGCGTGCATCGTCCGTCGTTGAATCCCTTAGTAATGCTGTTAGTAAGTTTAAAGAGGGGGTCATTCGTCGAGTGGTTGGGTCTGAAGCCTGCCTGGATTGTCGGGGGTAGTCCTTTGTCTTCTGTGAATTTTCTAAGTCTGTTCGCTAATATGCGTTCGTAGGTCTTCCCTATAACGTCGAGCAGAGAGATTGGTCTGTATGAGCGGGGGTCAGTCTTCGGTTTGTCAGGCTTGAGGATCATAATTGTCTTACTCGTCTTCCAGTTGGTCGGTAACGTTTCATAGGTGAGGCAATAATTGAAGATTATGGAGAGAATGGGGATGAGGATGTGGGGGGGGGCTTTCTGTAGGTGCAGTCGTCGGATTTCATTTTGTCCAGGAGCGGAGTTACGTCCTGTGTGGATGGCTTCGGCTATTTCAGTGTTGGTTATTTCCTTGGTCAGGTTGTGTTCGTTCTCTGTGTCCACTGTTGCTGTGGTGAGTATTCGATTTAGTTGTAGTTCCACTGTACGTCTGTGTACTTCGTCAAAGAGATTGTCATTGGGGAAGGAGTATACCTCCTGCAGTACCTGTTTGAAGATGGTGGCCTGTTCACGTTTGTCTGTTGTCGGTTCGTTGTTTGTTATTAAGGTGAGTTCAGTAGTTTTTCGTTGTCCCGTTAGTGTCCTGAATTTTTTCCAGAATTTGCCTCCACTCCTGTAGTCTAGTTGTTTGCAGGTGTCGTCCCACTGTGTTTGTCTATGTGTGGATATTATGTTCCTGACTCTGTTGTTAAGTCTGTTCCAAAGTCGTCTTAGATCTGGGTTGTTCGTACGTCTTATCTCTCTGTGTAGTCGTTTCTTTTGCTGTATTAGCTGTAGGGCCTCACGGGGGATGGATGGTCTCCAGTTATTTATGATTTTCGTCGGTATTGCTTCGTCGGTGGCTTGTTTGATTGCGTCTTCAAGGCGTCTGGTCACTAACAGTAGGTCGTTGTCGTCAGTGATGCTCACTGGGAAGTTTAAATGGTCTGTGATGACTTCGCAATATCGTTCCCAGTTAGCATTTGCGTAGTTGCGGATGGTACGTCTAGTGGGAGGGGGGTCTGGAGGGTTGAGTGCCTCTGTGGAGAAGGTGAGTGGTAGGTGGTCGCTAGTTATCGGGTTGCCGATCTTTGGGGAGGTGATTGTGTCCGTCAGTGTGGGGCTAAACAGTATGTGGTCGGGGGCAGACTGTCCGTTGTGCCCTATAAAGGTGTAGTCATAGATGGGAAGGCGGTCTATTGGTTGCGTGGCTAGGATGTCGAAGAGTGTGCGTCCGTTTTGGTTATCTGTCCAGTCTCCAAGTTGGGGGTGTCTTGCGTTGAGGTCGGATAGGAGAATGAATTTGTCTAAGGTTTGGAGGTGTTGTAGGAATTGGAGTGGGAGGGGACTGTCGGGGGGGTTGTATAGGCATGCCACTGTGATTGAACGTCTGTTAGTTCCCCTGATTTTAACCACTATCGCCTCTAGGTTTTGTAGCGCTGGGGGGAGGGGGATTTCGGTGGCGGGTATCGTGTTTAGGACATACAGAGCTACGCCTCCCCTTCCGTCAGCCCTATCTTTACGGAAGCAGTTGTATTTAGGTATATTGCAATCCTTTCCCTCTTTCAGCCAGGTTTCGGCCACGCCCGCTACATGTATGTGGTCATTTATAAGTGTATGCATCAGCATAGTTCTTCTGTTTACTACCCCCCTCGCATTTACGAAGAGGAAGTTTGTTTGAGAGAGTGTGGCAGTGTTATCCATGTCTTTGTCTTGGAAGAGGTGTTGTTTTGTTTTAACTTCTGGTAGGTGGGCGGGGTGTGTGGTGAGTGCAGTCGGGGGTCCTATTTAGAGTGTCTTCTGGTGGTCCGTTTAGTGTGTCGTCGTGTGTGCTGAGCAGTCTTGTTTGTGGGTGCCACTGGTCTTTAACGGTGATGTGCAGCCTGCATCCCGTCTGGGTGGCTTTTATTGTTTTTTCCAGGGCTTGAAAAGCGACCTGGTTTATTGTTCTAACGATCTCCTCCTTCCTGTCCTGAAACAGGTTAATCAGGGTACCAGCTAGGACCCTCAGGAAGTCTGCTTTCAGCACCACCTCCTGCTGGATGTCCTCCGCTGCGATCTGCGCTGGCTCGTCGATTAACTTGATGGGGGCTTGAAGCTCTGGCTTCGGAGCCTCCTTGGGGCGCAGTGGGCAGCGGTAGGAGAGTGCAGAATGGGGGCCTTCGCAGTTGGCGCATTTTTCGGCGCCCAGGCTGTTGCATTGGGAGAGGGAGTGGTCTCCACTGCACTGGGGGCACTTTGGTTTACCTATACAGTTTTTGGTTTGATGTTCGAACGATAGGCATAGACCACACTGGGCTGGTTGAGGTGGGGGGAAGTTTGACGGTTCTGTTTCTTTCTTCGAATAGTCTATTACAACTCCTTGGGTTAGGATTCTGTCGAGGGTCTCTTGGTCCCTCGTTATGACCCGGATCATCTTGGTGGGGGCGTTCCTGGCGCGAGATTTGATACGCCAAGCCCTCTCAATGGTGAGGCCTTGATCTTGGAGTTGCTTCTGAACTTCTTGGTCCTCAACATCGAGGGGAACCTTTTTGATGACTGCTGATAGGGAAGGCCTGCCTTGTTCCCGCCTGAGCTGTCTGTCCCTTGGCTCACGAGGACAGAGTTGTCTCACTACTATTTTGGGATGTAGATTGAGCCTAAACAACTTTTGTAGCTGGGTCTCTTCTCCAGGTTTGGCGATTTTGATGAGGGCGATACCATCTCTCCTGACCTTTAGGTCCTTGATGGCATCCCTCATTTCCTGTCTGAAGTATTTGTTGATAAAGAGAGTTCGCTCACGTGCGGCCGCCTTCCCCCGCCGCCTGTGGCAAGGGCGGTGGAGGGGGGCGGCGGTGCGACGCAGCGAGTGGGAAGACGGCGACGACAGCTGGTCCCGACTTCGACTCGGCCCTCCAGGAGGCGGAAACACGATCCCGCATGGTCCTCCATGCAGAGATGGAGGCCGCGTGCCTCACTCTCCGTGAACACCTCCGTCGCAATACCAGCAAGGAGACGCAGGCGCTGCAGACGGATCAGCAGCACAAAGACCACGGGTCGGCAACAGACGCAGCACACCCCAGGTGTGACCAGGCCACACAAACGGCCTGGCCGAAGAAATTGACCATCGGTCGAGCCATACAGGTCTCGCCAGAAGGCACGGGAGCACGTCAGGACTCTAGCGTCCAAACGAAGGAATTCGTCAACCACTGGAATGCCCTAGTGGACAGCGAAATCCTCGACAACACCATCCCAAACTTGGCCGACCGAGAAGAGACACACCAAATGAGCTTCCTGCAAAGCAAGGAGCTCATAAGAAGAAAGAAGGAAGCCCGAGAAGAGCAGCTCAGGAGAAGGCGAGAGGAGGAAGAGGCGGAGCGTGACAGACGACGCGAAGCCCACCGTGATCGCCAGCGCCAACGCTGGCAACACGGCAAATAAAGAGAAGTCAAGCCATTACAAGCAGTTCTGGCCGGGTTTTGCAGGTTTTCCTTGGCCGCTAAGGTGAATACCGGAACTGTCCCCAACAATCTCCTGCAAATAAATTCCCAATTGGGAGATATCCACCCCTTTCCCAGCACCCCAGCAACCAAAACAATAAATTGTGCCAAAACAGCATAAATACAACCCTTGGCTGAAAAGAGCCCAAGCATGCTCTAAAACAGCCCGCCCTTCTCCATCCGAGAAGGGAATGAAATGTGCTAAAAAAAAAAAAAAAAAAAAAAAAAAAAAAAAAAAAAAGCGCGGGCCCGTTGTCAAGGCAGCACCGGACGCCGCGCCGCACCTAACCTCCACGCACGCCGCTCCGCTACCGCTATGGCCCGCACAAAGCAAACGGCCCGCAAGTCCACCGGCGGAAAGGCGCCGCGCAAACAGCTCGCCACCAAGGCGGCGAGGAAGAGCGCGCCCGCCACCGGAGGCGTCAAGAAGCCCCACCGCTACAGGCCGGGCACCGTCGCCCTGCGAGAAATCAGGCGCTACCAGAAGAGCACAGAGCTGCTCATCCGCAAGCTGCCATTCCAGCGCCTAGTGCGCGAGATCGCCCAGGACTTCAAGACCGACCTGCGCTTCCAGAGCTCCGCAGTCATGGCCCTGCAGGAGGCCAGCGAGGCCTACCTCGTCGGCCTCTTCGAAGACACCAACCTGTGCGCAATCCACGCCAAGCGCGTCACCATCATGCCCAAGGACATCCAGCTCGCGCGCCGCATCCGCGGCGAGCGCGCCTAAACCGCGCCGCGGCACCGCACCGCACAAACAAAAACGGCCCTTTTCAGGGCCACTAACATCTCTCCGTCGCGAGCAAACTTTGTCGGTCGCCTGCCTCTCGCCCCGCAACCCAAAAACAAAAACCGCCACTTCCCGTCCGTCCGCCACACCCGCTCACTCTGCCTGCCTGCCTGCCTGCCTGCCTGCTAGCAGCGCGCAACAATCACACATCATCCCTCCCCGGCGCTCCAAGCGCACAATACCCAACGGCCGACGTCACACCGCACGGGTGGCTGGCCGGCCGCCGCTTTCGTTTCGAAAACAAAAAACCCCGCACTCCACTCCGACGGCCAACGGCCAGGCAGGCGCGCTCGCTCGCTCTACACGCCACCGAAATCCCCGCCGACTCCTTCCACATCTCAACGTGCCCCCCGTTGCAAAACATAACACACACAAAGGAACAAAACAAAGACCAGACACGACTCGACAAGACAGACATCCGAGAAGAACGAACGCAGGCAAGCCAACCAACGTATTCAAACAAAACAACGTGACAGAAAACCAACCGTCGGCCGCCGCCACAAACACGGCGACAATCAACCACGACAACAACAACAACAACAACAACACCGCTTACCGCTACCGCCGCCCACACCCGCCACCGACCCCCGCAATCCAACCACCGCGGCACGCAAACAGCATCCCCACGGGCATACAGAAACGCCAGACAGACACCCACACCAAACGCAACACGACAATCAAAACCTTCCCCGACGTGCTTTGATGGCCCTGAGAAGGGCCGTTTTGGGCCGCGCGTCTCTTGCGCGCCACTAGACGACGACGGGGGGTGGGGACGACGGAGTCAAGCGCCAAACCCTTCCTTTCCCATCTCTTTCTCCTCTACTCTACTTCTTCTTCTTGGGCGAAGCCTTCGCCTTAGACGGCGTCGTCGCCTTCTTCGGGCGCGGCGCCTTCGGCTTCTTCGTCGGAACCTTGGCGGCCTTCTTCGCCTTCGACGGCGACTTGGCCTTGGCCGGCTTGGCCGCAGCCGCCTTCTTCGCACCCGCGGGAGCGGCCGACGCCGCAGACGCCTTCTTGGCGGCGCCCGCCTTCCGACCGGTCGCCGCCTTCACGCCACCAGCCTTCTTTGCGCCGGCCGCACGGGCGCCCTTCTTCTCCTTGCTGGCCGGAGCGGCGCGCTTCTTCTTGGCACCGCCAGCACGAGCCTTGCCGCCCTCGGCCGCCCCCCCGCCGCCGGCGCCGGCAAGCTTGAACGAGCCGGACGCGCCCTTCCCCTTCGTCTGCACCAGCTCGCCCGCCACGACGGCCGACTTGAGGTACTTCTTGATAAACGGCGCCAGCTTCTCCGCGTCCAGCTTGTAGTGCGCGGCTATGTACTTCTTGATCGCCTGCAGCGACGACCCGCCGCGCTCCTTCAGACTCTTGATGGCGGCCGTCACCATCTCAGAGGTGCGCGGGTGCGCAGGCTTGGCGCGCGGCTTCTTCGCAGACGACGCAGACTTGGCCTTCTTCGTAGTGCCGGTGGCGGCGGGTGCCGCAGCAGTCTCGTTCGTAGCCGCCTGATCTGCCATTTCGACGACGCGCGTAACACACAGCGAGAGCGAGAGCGAGCGGGACGGCAGGCACGCAAGCACAGCACAGCAGCGGAGCAGAGAATCACAAGGGCCCAGCCAGTGTCGCGGGCGGGCGCGGACGGCCGAGAGAGCGGCCGCCACTCTGCGCGCCGCCGCGCCGCGCCTCCCGCGCTTGCTACCGCCCAACGTCCGACAGCCTGTGCGGAGCAGCCCCAAACCTGCGCCACAACCGCCCGCGCCTTTCAAACCACCGAGGATGGGGCTACACACAGCCACACCACAGTCGCCAACCAGTCGCCACGGCAGCGCCGCAAACCACGGCCAAACTGCAGCTACCGCGCGCTACAGCCTGGGTCGGCCCGCCGAGAATCGCCGCCCCCGCCCAAATGCCGCCCCCACAGCCCCAGCCGACGACCCGCCACAATGGCCAAACCTTCGGCAAAACTCCCACACCGTCGCCGCGGCAGCCCGGCCAGCGCGGCCGGCGCCACAGCCACACAAGCCGAGGCGTGCGGCGATGACGGCCGTGCAAACGCGCCTCCGCCGCCCCATCGCCTTCCGTCGCCCTCCCGCCGTTTCCCGATCGGCCCGCAGCCGTCGGGCCACATCGCGCGCCGTCCTCCTCCTCCTCTCGCCCGCCAACATTCACAGCCGTTTCTCAACAATTGCCCGCCGCAAACGGACGCCGCCTGCGCAACAGGCGCCGCCGCCCCTCGCCGCTTCCGACCCAACCCCTCGACCGAGGCAAACCGCAATCCGAATCTACAGACCAACCCAATCTGCCGTCAGCACACACGCCAGCCGACCTTACACGTTACGCGTTACACATTACGTTTACACGTCTAGGTTAGGTTAGGTTAGGTTAGGTGGACATGGGTTAGGTTAAGGGGACTTGGGTTAGGTTAAGCGTCAAACTTAGGTTAAGCATTCAAACACGTCAGGCGTCAGAGGCTAGGCTAGGTTAGGTTAGGTTAGGTTAGGTTACACGTTAGGTTAAGGGGTCAGTGCTAGGTTAAGAAGCGTCAAACGTAGGTTAAAAAAGCGTTCAAACGTGAGGCGTGAGCCGGACAGCTTACCGTACGTAGACGTTAGGGGCTCACAGGCTGAGCTCACCTCGCCACACCACAGGTTAGGTTCGGTTCGCTCGGCTCAGCGTAAAGCGCCGAGGTCAGGGTTACGTTCGTTCACCTTCGGGCGCCACACTTTCGGTTGAAAGGTCGCGACGGGGCGACGTCGGCAGGCACGCCGCAAACGAACAAAAACGTACAGACGACGTCGAAAACCGCCGACAGACGGGGGAGCAGCACGACCACGACCAGATACCGAGCGCGAACGAGACACACGCGAACCACCCCCACCGGCCAAAGGGCACCACACAACAACCCAGAGCACCACGTGTCGACACCAGAGCAACCCGCCGCTCACGCGACATGGCTGGCACCGAAGGGCAACCGCCCGCAACTGCGCTTTCCGCGCCGGCCCGGATGCACGTCGTGCTACAACAACACCACTACCGTACACAGCCGCTGTTCACAACATCACTATCATGCGCGCCCGCGGCTCGCCGCCGTCGCAGTCGCAGCCCCAACGCCAGCACTTTTGCACCACCATTCACACGCACCGCAACACAGCTCGCCGACACAGCCGAACAAAACAAACACCACACAACAACAGCAACAACGCCGCCGCCTCTACTTGTGCCGGCGACCCACCCCGCCGATGGCGCACCTTTCGCCAGCCGGCAATCGACACACACGCACGCACGCACCCACCCACCCACCCACCCACCCACCCACCCCCCGGGGCCCAGTGCAAAAAAAAACAAAACAAAAACAAAACAACACAAACGACACGGGAAGCGCACACCGCCACTTCGCGCGCACGCCACCAACCAGTCGTCGTCTCAAAATAACAAACACAAACAAAATAAACTAACAACTAGGGCAACACAAAACAAAAACGCCTCGCACGAACCGCCCACAAAAAGGACAAGCACACGCACAGCCTCTGCTGACGACCACGACGCAGCGGCACGCTGCTCCTGTCCCGCGCCCCGCGCCCCACTCGATTCACAACTCACGCGACACCGTCAACGACGGGCTCGCTTCCCGCAACCTACCACCTTTCCGCCACGACGCACAGCCCCAGCCCCACCCGACGACGCCCGTGGCAACGACTGCACTTTCACCACCGCCTCCCCCTTCCCCCCCAAAACACACACACACACACACACACACAGCCAAAAACGCACTCGCGACCCACACATGCACGTGCATCGGCACACGCCAACCAGTCAACGTCGACAACCACACGCAAGGCTCGAAACGAAACCGGCGTCCTTCCACGTTGCCATCAAGCTACGCGACACAAGACACAAGGAACCAACACAACAGCCGGCCCCACTAATTCCCACTCTCACGCCGCAAAAAGCACACCGAAACCGCCAAACGCACGCACATTCCCCTTCGCACTGACAACGACCGGCTCGCTACCACACACCTCTCGGCAGCCGTTTCACGCCAATTCGCCACACCGCCCACACAGTCGACAAGCGCCCGCCCTGTACGGCACACGCAACGACGCAGCGCAGCAAAGGGCGCCCGCAACACATACCTCTCCTCCCTCTCTCTCTCTCTCTCTCTCTCTCTCCGCCGCCCGACGCGCCAACCGCCACACCACACCGCCAGCCACTCGCAAATTGTGCACTGCCACCAGCCACACGTCCAACACGCCGCGCCGCCTCCGGCCACCCGCCAGGGGGCGCTCACGTCCGCGACAACAGCGCGGCCCGCCGGGCCGGGCCGAACCGAACCGAACCGAGCCGCCGCTGCTCTGCACTCGGCACGGCCACACCCTGCTGCAGACCGGGCTCGTCTCTCTGTACGCGTCTGCCTGCGCATCAACACAACACGACCTTTTTTTTTTTTTCTCTCTCTCTACCGCCATCCCTTCTTCTCGCGTTTTACTCGTTGTTGCAGCAGCGGCGCACACCTACACATCCACAGCCCCAGCCGAGCCGGCCTCACCTCAGGGCCCGCCGCCAGCGTCTCCTCCTCGGGCACAGGTGCGGTGCTGTGGCCGCCCATCCAACCGCATTGCTGGCCGTCCAGCCACCAGGCGTTCCCACTGCCGCGAGCCACGCCGCGCACCGACCCTGCTGCAGAAAACGAAGCATAGCCAGAGACCGACCGATACACAAAGCAAGCCGTCGCCTCGCCTCTTGTCCTTCCTGCCTTCCTTCCGCCCCCGCCCTTCTCACACCACCGCCTCTCCACTTTCGCCCCCGCCTCCTTTTTTTTTTTTGTTTTTTTTTGTTTTCTTCTTTCTTTCTTTCTTTCTTTCTTTCTTTGGCCCTCTCTCTCTCCTTCCCGCCATGGCGGTTACGGCACCGCCTGCAGCGGCAGATTTTTTGCGCCCACACGCCTACTCCTACCACCATTAACCTTGCCCTGCCCATCAACGTCGCAGTCGAACCGACGCTTGCCAACACACTGCCCACGTTCCTTTCTCTTTTCGGCCTACGCCCATTACGCGCCGCCGCCACAGCACCTTCCCTTCCCACAACACACCGACGTCATCACACGCACCCAAAAAACAGGGGGCCACGACCGTGTTCCTCGCCCACTCCCATCCCGCACGGTACGCACATTCCCAACTACTACCGCGCACCCTCCCTTTCCAATCTGTGTGTCTCTGTGTCTGTGTCCTGTCCGCGCGTGACGCCTCTCAGCATCCGCCGTCCCCCGTCCCGTTTTCGCCCCCATGCCGTCGTCGCGCCGCCTCCTCCCCGTCCACCGCCGCCCCTGTCCGCCCCGCACCACACCATACACCGCTGCTTGTCCCGGCCGTTGCCACCAAAGGCGCCGACCGCAAACGCGCCACGCCGCAGCCCCCGTGCGTCTCGCGCTCGCTTGCATCTCCGTGCCGACGCTGCCTCTCTTCCCGCTCGCACTCGACCTCGACAACACAGTCTTTGGCTCCGCCACTGCGTGTTCCGGTGGTACGCACGCTGCAACACGTATGTATTCATTACCAGAGCGATGGCGAGGCATGACAGCATCTCTGTCTGACCAGAGAGTTATTTATCGTTGCTAGTCGGCGCTTGGACCGCGCCAGACGACAGTAGTGGCACGCACCGGGTCGCCAGGAACAGTTGTTATATATATTGTAGCGCGAGTCGGGAGAGGTAGTAGTCGGTCGACAGTAGTAGCGGGTGGACGGTTGTACTGAGCGGGCGTCGGCGGCGTGCTCTGCTCGTCTCGCGACTCTGGTCACGGTTCGGGACGATGTATAGTATATTGTGTTATAATCAAAAGGTAGTGTGAAGCTGCATTGCGCAAATCTGATAACGTATGTTCATTGTACTTATTTTGTTCAACAACAAAAGCCCCACTATTACTTTTTTCTAAAGTACCTTTTGTCTTTTAACGAAAAACATTCACTTTTTAAAGACTACTTCCTATGGCATTTCCCTCCAAGGAGTGCAATTAATTACCAGCCAGCACTCATTCATTGCACACAGCTGTGTAAGGGGTATCTACAATTGAGGAGCGGATATAAATGCAAATTTTTTTTTTTTTTTTTTTTTTGTGTGTGTTGTAACCTCCCCGCAAATTTTAAAATAATGGACAATGTTATTTACGGATGCTAATGGACATTGCGCTAATTGTAACCTCGCCCACAATGAGAGGTATTGAAAATGGCAACAAAAATGTGAAATTCGCAATCTGACTCAAATATAAATTCTTCACAACATTTAAAGTCCGTTCAGTGACAAGAAACTTCAATTAAACCGAAATATCGGTCTTTGGCCCTGTGCAAAACAATCAGAATTAAAGTCTTACCTCCGAATAAATGGATGTCACATTTCTGCTCTTGTTGTTGCGCAGCGCTTGGAGGAACTGCATTGCAAATAATAATATTCTCTTTTTTTGTGATTTTAGTGAAATTTTTCTTCAAAGAAGTGGAATGAAATGTGAAGTGCAACGAACTCTTTAGTTCAATAAAAAATTAAATGTTTGAAAAATGCTTTTGAAATAAACATTATTATTGGGGAACTTGTTGGAGAATAATTACAATAAATAAAATTTTTCATTATCTAATGATTATATTAATTAACAGTATACCTTATTCACCATCTTGACCAGTGTTGCCGACCGCCTACATCACACAACCGCACTCGGCTCCTACTACTGACCGACCGCTCTGCATGACGACTATTAGCGTACTGCACGCGACGACTACTGACAGAGTACAGCCCTCAACTACACAGAGCTACAGACTCGCAACGACTGACTGACTGACTGACTGAGAACCGCTCGCAACACTCGCGCAGTCCAGCGCAAACTCTCTGGTCACAGATGCTACAATGTCTCGCCATCGCTGCTATGTTACATACGTGTTTCAGTGTCTTTTTCATTGGGGTAACAATCTTTGGCTCTTTTTATTCTGAATACAGGGCCAAAGGTCAACGCTGCTGCCCTTATACAATTTATCAGGTTTCATTGTGTCTGTTGCAATGTTACATACGGTTCATTCTTTCATTAATATTATCGTTGGGTTTCTTTTGTAGGGACGTTAACATTCTGGCACATTTTTATTACCATCGGACTCTCTGCTATTTGTGCAGGGAGGTTATACCTGGGTCCATTTCCATTTCCATTTACATTTTAATATTGATAGACTTTTTGTTTTCTTTTTTGTTTCTTGTTGTTTTTCCTTCTTTTTTTTTTTTTGTTTTGTTTTTCCCGCTCTCACCACCACCGCCGCATCACGCCTTCCGTTTTCTTGGTTTCTTTTCTGCTTCAACATCACCGCGCCCCATTTCCACACCACAGCCATCAGCCTCCAAGACGGGCAGGCGCAGTGTGCCATTTCCGGCGCACAAGCACACCCGTACGGTACTCTCCTCGCCCCCACGCCACCAACAACACAGCGACCACGCGGCTTTCAGGCATGGCACGGCACGGCACCGGCGAAATGCGCCGCCCCCGCCCCTCCGCGCATCCGTCCGTCTCGCCACGTTCACTGACAGCCGCGTCTGCGGCTACACCACGACAACCACAACACAACACCGCTCCCCTCCCTGGCAACTCATTGTTTTTCTCCTCCTCTTTTGCACAAACCACAACGCCGAGCACAGGCGCAAGCCACCCACACCGCGCCCCTCCCCGTCCCGTCTTTGGCCGCCGCTCCTCGTTTCCTCGTTTGCCCCCTCCCATCTCCCGAAATGCCATGCCAGCAGCGTTACGCATGCCCCTCCCCTGTCCACACAACACTACCGCCAAACGAACAGCCTTCCGGGCCACATGCAGGGCACGCCCACCTCCAAACACTGCCAATTCACGGACGCGCACACACACACACACACACACACACACACACACACACACACTCACTTTCTCGACACCTTTCTGTACGGAGGGTGCGTCATCTCGACCGTGACAGAGTGACGGCAACTATCGACGATCCATTTCCCCCCACTGGTAAAACATGTCCACTAACACCTACATACATCATTCAAGTACACAGACAATAGCATACACACAATGGGAGGGCACACGAACATGGACGGCACGGCACTGTCATACACTCTTCCTCAGAACCATATCAACAAACGTTACGTACATCCGGGAAAGCGAAAGCGAAAGCAAAGCCCAATGCAGCCGTCAAAGGTAACGTTCACCACGGCAGACACTTGCAGCCGCGCCGCCGTTAAACGCATTTCAGTGCGGCTCCAATACGCCTCCGACACGGGAACGTTCCGTTGCTCTACGAATGCGTTTCTCCCCTTTTTCCCTTCCTCTCTCTTTTGCCCCCCCTCCTTGCACTCTTGCCTCATTCCTCACGTTCTGCCCACACATTCGACCGATCAAAGTCAACCTTTCGTTACCGTTCTCAGCGCGACGGTGTACAACAGTATGACGGGTGTGCCCAAGACTTCGGTTCAGTTGCGTGACGCCGGTCTATCGCGCCGATCGACAGTTACTCAGGGGGCGACGGATCGGACCACGTCACCGACACACAAAACACTTTCAAACAAACAAATACATACCGGATGGACACAGACAAACACGTGTACAGACATTCGCCAAACAAACGACGACGACCGCCGCCGCCGTCGTCGTCGTCGTCGTCGTCGTCGTCGTCGTCGTCGTCGTCTAGCGTCGCGCTTACTGTACTGCACTGGACACGCGTGCATCTTGAATGACGACATCGGTGTGCGTGCGTCGTACGCAATCAGTCAGACACGGCTATCAAAAATCAGAGTCGAATGGTACATCATCGTGCGTGTCGCCGTACACGTACAGTACAATACAACAACAATGCGTCTTAATGGCACGTTCATTTCAACGTCACTCACACACCTCCACGCTGCAGTTACGTCGCACCATTGTCAAACTCGGCGTACAGCAAAGGGAATAGTGGGCGGCAAAGAAAAAAAAAACAAACCAAACAAAAACATTTCACATTTCACCCTCGCCATGTATGATGTGCAAAAAAAAAAAAAACAAACCCGCAAACGGCCGTCGTTACGGTGACACAAAAGTCGCCGATCGCACTGTCCCCCCTCGCAGACAGGTAACACACACCAACACCAACACCAATGGGTCAAAACCACTCCAACGAGGCGTGCCACCATTCCACGCCACGGCGACCAACCTCGTGGCCGTACCCCGCAACACGCTTTGACGCGCCCCCCCCACCCACAATCAAAATGCACACATACATCACAGCCGTCCACACAAACAACAACAACAACAACAACAACAATTCCGCCCTTCCCGCAAAAGGCAAGTTGGTGGCCCTGAAAAGGGCCGTTTTGCCGCTCTCGCAACGGAGGAGCCTTCTCCATCCTTCCTTCCTTCCATTCCAGAGCCACCTCCTTACTTGGAGCTCGTGTACTTGGTCACCGCCTTCGTGCCCTCGCTCACGGCGTGCTTGGCCAGCTCGCCAGGCAGCAACAGCCGCACAGCGGTCTGGATCTCGCGGGACGTGATGGTCGAGCGCTTGTTGTAGTGCGCCAGGCGAGAAGCCTCGGCCGCAATGCGCTCGAAAATGTCGTTCACGAAGCTGTTCATGATGCTCATCGCCTTCGACGAGATGCCCGTGTCAGGGTGCACCTGCTTCAGCACCTTGTAGATGTAGATGGCATAGCTCTCCTTCCTCTTGCGCTTCTTCTTCTTGTCGCCCTTCGAAATGTTCTTCTGCGCCTTGCCAGCCTTCTTGGCGGCCTTCCCGCTAGTCTTGGGCGGCATCTCGAACGAACGTACGGCAGCAGCAACACCAGTAGCAAGCGCTCCGCTCTAGTCAGCGTCTCCCCACACAGTGGCACCCGCCGCCAGCCGCCGCCGCACCTTTACCAGCTCGCCCTGTTGCGGCCGCCGACCAATGGGGCGCGCGCGCAACCGGCCGCCGCACCCGAGCCCATAAAGCACCCCCACCCCGGCTGCGCCGGCTGGAAACGGAGAACTGCCTAGGGAAGCCCCTCAGCGCCCCCCCAAGCCCAGTCTGCATCAATCAACCGAGGACGCCACTATACAGGGACTCGCCTCGTCGATCAAAATGCTGCAAGAACAGATGACCCACTTGGTCAACGTTC